>NC_059216.1:4358879-4658879 GCF_020615455.1 Coregonus clupeaformis | reverse complement strand
CAAACGCCATGCTCTACCAACTGAGCTACAAGAGACCTGTAGGATATAGGCATAACCTTAGAAGCGAAAGATTGCCGTGGAGATTGCCCCAACACGCTTGGCCGCCAAGGCCATGAGCAGGGCAGTCTTGTAGGAAAGGACCTACAGGTCCACAGACTCCAATGGTTCAAAAGGAGGCTCACACAGAGCATCCAGGACCAAAGCCAGGTCCCAGGTCGGTGCCATAGGCTTAGATACTGGTCTGAGCCGATGCACGCCTTTCAGGAACCGCACCAACAGAGGATGAGACCCCGGGGTAGAGCCATCAATCCCTACAAGACACGCCGAGATGGCCACAAACCATCAGTGTAGGAAAATAAAAGCCCTGCTCAAAAAGCTCTTGCAAGAACATCAAAAGAGCTGTGAAAAGGAAAAACTCCTTTAATCTGACACCAACCCTCAAACGCGTGCCACTTATACGTATACAACCCCTTGTAGAGGGCTCTCGCACCGACTGTATAGTCGTAATCACATTCAACGCTAAACACCTAGCTGTCAATTTCAGCCTTTAATTGGGCCAAACCCACAGATTCCATATCGTGGGTGCCAAACCCTCCCGTGCGCCTGAATCAGGTCCACTGGAGGAAAATCATAAAGCCGAGCCAGAGGCCACTGATGCGCCAAAGCATCCGTTCCCAACAGTGCGTCCAGATCCCTCTTTGAGAAGAACAGGTGACAATGCTTGTTTTCTCGTGATCGCGTAACGATCTATGTCTGCCTTTCCGAACGGATCCCAAATGTGGGCAACCACCAAGGGGTGAAGTCTCCACTCCATTGAGAGAGGACCCCCCCTGGAAAGTAGTTCCGCACCCATGTTGAGAGATCTGGAAGCTTTGTCACCCTGAGCGACAAGAAATGCGCACTGCTCCCTTTGAGCAGATAACAGACCAGGTTCAGGAGAGAGAGAGAACGCGTCTCCCCCTGCCTGTTGATGTACGCCACTGACGTCCTGTTGTCGGACCTTACCAACATATGCTGTCCCTCCAATATCGGAAGAAAACTCCTCACCGCCAGGAAAACAGCCAGTAGCTCCAGGTAATTGATATGCAGCGCTCTTAGTGCTGTCGACCAAACTCCCCTTTCCGAGTAGCCCACACACTCTCTACCTGTCTCCGGCAGCCCTGAGGCCGCCTTAACACTGATTTTAAAAAAAGAGAGGGCCTTCTCCAGTAACCCCAATCTTCCTAAGAATTCAGTGAACAATTGAGTCTGAACTCAGCCGGTGACACCGGTCACACGAACTGTTCCAAGCCAAGACAGCCTGAGTGTGTTTCCACCCCAGGCAAACAGGACAGCACTTGTGAGTATCATGCCCTAGGCTTACACTTACCACTGTCCATCTTACTCAAGCAAGGAAGCACTAGCTACACAAGCAGAGCAGAAGTGCTAGGCTTTTACCAACAAAAATCCTACCCAAGCAAGGAAGCATTAGCTACACGAGCAGAAAGTAATTTGCTTTTAGCAAACACAAAAACCAATAACAAGACCCAAAACTCGCAATATCTAGGGGGACGAGTAATCTCTCCCCACTAACAGACACCTAAGATGGACTCCAGTAGTCTTTGTATGCTTGTAAATTGCGTGACACATTCTCCTTCAGGCGAGCTGAAGAGTGAACAATTGAGGAAATTAATGTGAGCCACGGTGTTATAGCCAGGAAGGCGGGGTTTCCGAGGGTGGGCTCTGCCCTTTGGGCGTGTTTTTAGTTTTCTTCAAGGGAATGTGATTGGTTGTTGACTCCCCATAGTATGTTATACAGAGTGACCGACTGAAAGGGAACAGACTCCCACTTCTTCCATCCTTCAAAGTTCCATCAACCCACTCAGGGGGTAGTACGGCTCGTGACAGCCTTTCATGTAACTCCATCGCCGAGAAGTCCTCCAATCCCAGAAACCGCTCTGCCGCATCCACAATGATATCCATCTTTCTAGACTTTTTCTCCACGTTGGCAGTGACATTGATCACCATAGCCATAAGTACAAAGTCCACCTTCTTAACCTGTAGAATATCTGGGTCCTACTGATGAGAGGCAACCCCTGCTGCCTACAGTGAATGCCTATCCACCACTATGGGCTCTTCAGGAACATTCGCCCCCTCAACCCTCTTGACAGCCGATGCATATGATATGTTCTGGTTGGCCCTGAATTTAGCCACTTAATTTTCCTTCACCCTCATCGGGCATTCCAAAGATGAAGCAACATGGTTCCCACCACAATTGAAACATTTCACATGGTCAAAACTCAAACCACACTCAATGTGATCTCCACAACTTTCACACCTTTGCTTCTTTCATCTACAGACACTTTCCACATGTCCAAAGGCACTACAGTGATTACACTGCAGCAATCTAGGGACAAAGACTCTTAAACGGTAATTAATATACCCCAACTTCACCTCGGTAGGTAGGGACTTCGCTTCAAAAAACAAAAGTACAGATACTCTTCACTTTCTCTCCATTAACTACTCAATTCATCCAATGTGCATCAATCACTCCAGGGATATTTTTTATTTATTCCATCTCGACTTCCCATGAAACACCAGATATTACCCCCTTGAGGGGTGCCCTGCACCAAAAAGCTACGCACGACCCATTGGAAGAGAAGGTCAGAGGGGATGGACTTCTGGCTTTCTCATCTAATGGGTTTTGAGAAGAAGGCGAGGAGAGAGGACGCAAGGAGTATGCAATTGAGATTCTCCCAGATGGAGGCATTTCCATGCAGGATTTACCCCAGTGTTTTACCCAAAAGGCTCAGACTTTTCTGTTTCCATCTACGCGGACCAGCACCTGTGTCTCACTGGGCCATGGCTCCAGTGGACCTACTTTCACCTGGGGCCAAAGCCAGGCCACTGGTACTTTTCAGCTGGCATTTACATAACAATGGCTAACTGTGAATTTTAACACCTTCACACAAAGCAACTGTCTTGATGATGCAGAGGTTGTTGATTCTGCTCTCCCAAAGTTTTTAGTGTCACACTTCTATTGGAAACACAATTACACTTGAGTTTACATGAACATAAAACACTGGTGACACACTGGTGTGGGGGTAAGTCTCCATGGAATTGTTGCTAGTGCCTCCTCATCCTTCTCTGTCAATGCTAGAGCTACGTCATACGGGATGATTCTTCTGTAGCCAAAACGTGAACTGTCTGCACAACTGGTTATCCCCGCCCTCCCCTTTCACCCATTGGACAAATCCTTCTTCTTCTTCGATGGGGTTGATGTAGTGGAGTGTGGGCCAGAGACAGGGAGGAAGTTATTAATCCTACCTGCCAGCCCAGTTTCTTTTTAAATAACAAAATATTTGAGACTGTATCTAATTATGTTCTACTCAGTATGCTCTTTAAACTCAATTCCTGTATCCCCCTTTCCTTCATACTGGATCTCAGTCTCTCTCTTTCTCTCTTAGACTGCCCACACTGTATCAGTATATGCTCCACTGATGGACAAATTCAACTTCTCTGATACATTTTACTACATATATTTGTACATTATGGTCCCAATTATAATAACTACGAAACTGTTGATTTCACTATAGTTCTGTCTATTTACACACAATGACCATATCAAGCAAATAAAACACAACACACATTTTAAACTATTCAATGCAATAGTACTGATGTTGAGAATATTGGACATTATTAAACACAAACAAAAACAACTTTCCCTATGCAGATTCAATTAAAATGTATTTGGTGAAGGCCCCTCCCTCATATCACTCCCCTGCAGTCCCCCAACCCCAATAAGAGTGCCTTCAGAAAGTATTTACACCCCTTGACTTTTTCCACATTTTGTTGTGTTGCAAAGTGGGATTAAAATGGATTTAAGTGTAATTTTTTGTCAAAGATCTACATAAAATACTCAATATCAAAGAGGAAGAACAATTCAAAAATTTGTAAAAATAAAAAACATGAAAAATAACACATATATTTGATTAGATAAGTATTCAACCCCCTGAGTAAATACATGTTAGAATCACCTTTGGTAGTGATTACAGCTGTGAGTGTTTCTGAGTAAGTCTCTAAGAGTTTTCCACACCTGGATTGTGCAACATTTGCCTTTTATTCTTTTCAAAATTCTTCAAGGTCTGTTAAATTGGTTGTTGATCATTGCTATACAACAATTTTCAGTTCTTGCCATAGATTTTCAAGCTGATTTAAGTCCAAACTGTAACTAGGCCACTCAGGAACATTCAATGGCATCTTGGTAAGCAATTCCAGTGTATATTTGGCCTTGTGTTTTAGGTTATTGTCCTGCTGAAAGGTGAATTTGTCTCCCAGTGTCTGTTGGAAAGTAGACTGAACCAGGTTTTCCTCTAGGATTTTGCCTGTGCTTAGCTCTATTCCGTTTATTTTTACAGATAATTGTATGTATGGGGTACAGAGATGAGGTAGCCATTCAAAAAACGTTACACACTATTTCTGCACACAGAGTAAGTCCATGCAACTTATGTGACTTATTAAGCACATTTTAAAACTTATTTAGGCTTGCCATAACAAAGGGGTTGAATACTTATTCACTCAAGACAATTTATTTTATTTTATTAATTTGTAGAAATGTCTAAAAACATACTTCCACTTTGACATATTGGGGTATTGAGTGTAGGCCAGTTACACACATGTCAATTAAATCAATTTTAAATTCAAGCTGTAACACAACAAAATGTGGAAAAAGTCAAGGGGTTTGATTACTTTCTGAAGTCACTACATGTATAGCTCAGTGCCCCCAACAGCATGTCCCCTTGTGATTAGTACTGACAAAGGTGGTCTATGGCTTTGCCTCTTCCTCTCTGGTACTGATAAAATGATTGCATCATCATTAGCTCAGCTTTGAATAATCATGATTGTCATGTCAACAACAAGGGAAAGGAAAGGTTAGCGTTCACCTGGGAAAATTCTCTTTATCCTGATACACAAACACTACCACACCCACTGCCCCACCCACATCTCTGGTTAGCTGTTGTAAAACAAACAGCCTTTGGTTTCATACTTCAATAAATTATATTTCTCAGTCAATCATATATATGTCTACTGTGGCAGACACAAATAGGCCTACAGTACTTTTCCCTCTTCTTTTTTTTTCTATGAAACCAGACCAACAGCTTGTCAGGGCCTGTTATGAGTGGATTAGTAATCACCTTTATCCAGAGCCCCTTCCAGGAGGAATGGTTGGGGAATTTGATTATGTAAACGTTGAGTGAAACAACCAGATAGAGCAGTTGTTATTAAGGAGTATACCAAATATTCCCCCACTCCTTGAAATTGTTCCCGACCTGGGAAAGTTTGGGGGAAATCAAAACAGTTGACTCATACCATCACCCAGTTAGGCAAGTGCTGCATAATGCTCATTTGTTCAGACTATAACCTCCAGAATGTTTACCTTAAAATATATTGTTTCCTGTCATCAGCTAGTCCCTTTTACAGTTCAATTAGTCTATTAACAGGATTATCATTAAAAAGTCTTCACAATGAGTGTATTGTTCAACATGTAATGGGATATAGGTGTACAGGACAGTACAATGCAGCCACAGAAACTGAAAGCAACACTGACTGTGGTGTCTCTCCAATCGGGATAATGGGGGAATTCCCTGCTCCAGCATTAGTCTATATAGTTCGGCAAACAGTCAATTGTATGGATATTGGTGGTTGGTTGACAAACTGTGACTTACAGTATTCGTCATCTGTACATGCACCTGCTCCATCATATCCACCTACTTGGATTCTGACTGAGGACCAGTTGAGTTCAGCAGTGGTGCCTTTTGTGGCAATTGGTGTGTCAGACAATCAACCCAGAAGAGAACAATGAAGAGATTCAACTTGATGAGCAGAAAGAGTAAGCCATTGGGAAGAGAGGACAAGAGTCCTTTGATTAAGAATAGTACACTGCCTGCAGATGGTGAGCTCCAGATGATGATGATTATTATTATGGTCTACCTATTGTTTGTCTGAGTATTTGTTTGTTCCATAAGCAAGAATATATGTCTACATTTGTTGGGATCAATTATTGTAATGTAATAATAGCATGACCAAAACAAACAATATTCAATTTATAATGAATAAACTAAGAATACATATATGGTGATTTCAGTAAACAAACAGGACTTCCGGTAGACAAGATGGCAAATTGAATACACAGCGGTGCGAATCACCTCAAGATAAAAACATAATATTCAATATCAGTAAGTTAGACTAAATATTAGCACTTCATATATTCGCGGATAATAACACAAAACAAATCATAAGGCTAGAGAAATGTATCGACAAATATTACAACAAGCAACACTCAAACATGACAGAGGATAAACAAGGAGAATCAATCTCCAAGAGGAAATGCGACTCCTCAACTGATACAGATGATTTATGCTTTTCACCACTGGGACTGGTAAGTGTGGAAAGCAATCTGTTGAAGTCGATAAATGACAAACTGGGCATACTAGAGTTGGTCAGTAATGATGTAAAAGAGTTGAAGGCGAGTCTTGAAATTAGTGACGAAAAAGCTGCGATAATGGAAAACGACACAAAAAAACTGAAAGGGGCAGTCACTAAGATAGAAACGGACGTTAAGGAACTTAAAAAGGAGAACAACTTTCTGAGAGAAGCCTTAGTAGACATACAAACTAGATCGATGAGAGAAAATCTAGTACTTACAGTTATCCAAGAAAAAGGAGAGGTTACCGAAAAAATTGTGAAGGACTTCTTTCTCACAGCGATTCAAATCCCACTCGAGGCTGTCGATAAAATCCAACTCGAACGTGTACACCGTTTTGGACAAAGAGGACAGAGATATGAGCGTCCAATCGTTGCCAAATTTGCTTTCTTTAAGGATAAAGTAATGGTTAAAAGCCTAGGTAAAAGACTTGCTGGCACGAAAATAGGCATGAATGATCAGTTCCCGAGGGAGATTGCAGAACGGCGCAAAGTTCTGTACCCAATCTTCAAGGAAAATAGATTAAAAGGGAAGCGTGTTGCTCTTGTTGTCGATAAACTGTATATTGACAACCAAATGTTCCGCGACACAAAGACTACTCCATGGCTATTCTGAAAGTTCTAATAGAGGAGTCGAATAATGGAACACCCAATACTAGCCATGGTAGGGATTGTAATAATAAAGCACATTTATAGTATTTCTAATATTTTATAAAGGGATAAGACGGTATTACAAGAAAAGATAACAAGCAAAATAATACATCTTCAAATACAACTAATTAGAACACAAGTACTCAATGAACATAGTGGAGATAAAAACATAGCAGACAGAAGACATAGAAGGCACAGTATGTGGGTATGTGTGGATGAATTGTGATGGAAGGTGTGGTGTGCGTTTTTGTGTTTGAAAAAGTGTGGCGTTAAGTGAGTGAGAAAGGAAATGGTTGCATATCCCAGAACCAACGTGTGTCTGTGAGCAGGGGTTGTGAGAGAGCTTTCAATTTTGTGCAGATGAGGGATATACATTTTGAAATAAAGTATACATCTAATCTATTTTTTTATTGGCCTATCATGATGGAATGATCCCCAACCCTATATCTTAGACACCCACCTGAGCGACCCATACACCAAAGAGAAGTCCCCATCTGTTTTATGGCCCTGCTGTGAGTTGCCTATATGCAGCCAAAACAGAAAAATAAATGCGGTCAGATACCTACTTGAGCAGCACCGCCCCCTCAAGATTCTGAGCCTGCCTGGCAGGGTTGGTCCTACAAAGCCAGAGACCCCAGATGGGAGAGCATAATATACAAGGAAATTCTCAAAGCTGCTAATGAGAACCTTGACGACCTTGTACCTAGCCGGTGTGGTACCCCCACCCAGGTAGTGGCAGTGCTGGCAACACTGGCTGCAGTAACCCATGGGGAGGGGGTCACACTCGGACAATCAGAGAGGGGGCATATTATTGTGGCCCTGGTGGCACAAAATAATCAAAGGTCTGACTGCACGGAGATGCTTGGGAAAAATGGTTACAACGGGGGACCAGAGTGTTTGTCTCAGGGGAAGAGGGTGGATCTGATCTCCATCACCTAGGACTTGACATAGATTAATCAAATCTCACATTGTTGTCAATCTTTGCTCAATCTTGCATGCTTTCTCAAACGGCTGTAACTGTATATGCATTCGTAAATCAGGTCCTTTCTTGAGTTGGGCTCTGGGATGAAACAACCGTTGAGCATCTGATCTTATGGTTGATTGTGGAGGAAAGGGGTTGAGTGTGTTAGAGTATGTGCGTGTGTGTGTGTTTATCCCACATCTGTTGCAAGGGGGTAAGGATGTTAGGGAGAATATAAGATGAACCACAATAATTGTTTGCTAAAATAATAATTGCTTGACAAAAATGTAATGTAATACTATGGCAATCCGGGTTATAGGTAACAATCCTACGCATGAACTGCCGACATTATTACGCATATTAATTGATAATTATGGAAATTAAGATATGCAAGATATTTGAATATATATATATTTTTAAATATATATATATTTAAAAATATACTTCTCCCATGAGCAAAGAAACTCAAAAGGGGTGATTGATATTAATTAACAGT
This sequence comes from Coregonus clupeaformis, assembly GCF_020615455.1. Classification (NCBI taxonomy): domain Eukaryota; kingdom Metazoa; phylum Chordata; class Actinopteri; order Salmoniformes; family Salmonidae; genus Coregonus; species Coregonus clupeaformis. The sequence continues at coordinate 4,650,309 of NC_059216.1, read as the reverse complement.
AATTTCGATCCGAATGTGCAAATTGTCCAAACAGATCGTCAAGGTAGATGGATTATTTTAAATATGTTATTGGACCATAAACAGATATGGGTCATTAACCTTTACGGACCAAATAATGATGATCCACACTTCGTTGACAATATAAATAATAAATGATCAACCCTGCAAGCAATACAAGACTGGGAGATTATAATACTGTTTTAAATAGCACAATGGACCGTAAAGGAAATCACACTACAAACTATCACCCTCATGCTCTTAAGGCAATCGTGAATGTCATGGATACATTAGAACTTGTAGATATATGGAGGCTTAAATATCCTGATCTAGGGAGATATACATGGTGGAGACTCAATCAAGCTAGTCGTCTTGACTTCTTTCTTATGTAATTCTCGTTGGCACCAAAAGTTTAAAAAGTGTTGATAGGGGACAGAATGCGGTCGGACCATCATATAATTGGCATATACATTACTCTTACTGAATTTCCACGTGGGCGAGGATATTGGAAATTTAATCAAAGCCTATTGGATGATAATTTGTTTTTAACTATTTAAAGTGAGGGGGAAAAGTATTTGATCCCCTGCTGATTTGGTACGTTTGCCCACTGACAAAGAAATGATCAATCTATAATTTTAATGGTAGGTTTATTTGAACAGTGAGAGACAGAATAACAACAACAAAAATCCAGAAAAACGCATGTCATAAATGTTATAAATTGATTTGCATTTTAATGAGGGAAATAAGTATTTGACCTCCTCTCAATCAGAAAGATTTCTGGCTCCCAGTTGTCTTTTATACAGGTAATGAGCTGAGATTAGGAGCACACTCTTAAAGGGAGTGCTCCTAATCTCAGCTTGTTACCTGTATAAAAGACAACTGTCCACAGAAACAATCAATCAATCAGATTCCAAACTCTCCACCATGGCCAAGACCAAAGAGCTCTCCAAGGATGTCAGGGACAAGATTGTAGACCTACACAAGTCTGGAATGGGCTACAAGATCATCGCCAAGTAGCTTGGTGAGAAGGTGACAACAGTTGGAGCGATTATTCGCAAATGGAAGAAACACAAAAGAACTGTCAATCTCCCTCGGCCTGGGGCTCCATGCAAGATCTCACCTCGTGGAGTTGCAATGATCATGAGAACGGTGAGGAATCAGCCCAGAACTACACGGGAGGATCTTGTCAATGATCTCAAGGCAGCTGGGACCATAGTCACCAAAAAAACAATTGGTAACACACTACGCCGTGAAGGACTGCAATCCTGCAGCGCCCGCAAGGTCCCCCTGCTCAAGAAAGCACATATACAGGCCCGTCTGAAGTTTGCCAATGAACATCTGAATGATTCAGAGGAGAACTGGGTGAAAGTATTGTGGTCAGATGAGACCAAAATCGAGCTCTTTGGCATCAACTCAATTCGCCGTGTTTGGAGGAGGAGGAATGCTGCCTATGACCCCAAGAACACCATCCCCACCGTCAAACATGGAGGTGGAAACATTATGCTTTAGAGGTGTTTTTCTGCTAAGGGGACAGGACAACTTCACCGCATCAAAGGGACGATGGACGGGGCCATGTACCGTCAAATCTTGGGTGAGAACCTCCTTCCCTCAGCCAGGGCATTGAAAATGGGTCGTGGATGGGCATTCCAGCATGACAATGACCCAAAACACACGGCCAAGGCAACAAAGGAGTGGCTCAAGAAGAAGAACATTAAGGTCCTGGAGTGGCCTAGCCAGTCTCCAGACCTTAATCCCATAGAAAATCTGTGGAGGGAGCTGAAGGTTCGAGTTGCCAAACGTCAGCCTCGAAACCTTAATGACTTGGAGAAGATCTGCAAAGAGGAGTGGGACAAAATCCCTCCTGAGATGTGTGCAAACCTGGTGGCCAACTACAAGAAACGTCTGACCTCTGTGATTGCCAACAAGGGTTTTGCCACCAAGTACTAAGTCATGTTTTGCAGAGGGGTCAAATACTTATTTCCCTCATTAAAATGCAAATCAATTTATAACATTTTTTACATGCGTTTTTCTGTATTTTTTTGTTGTTATTCTGTCTCTCACTGTTCAAATAAACCTACTATTAAAATTATAGACTGATAATTTCTTTGTCAGTGGGCAAACGTGCAAAATCAGCAGGGGATCAAATACTTGTTTTCCCTCACTGTATAACTGATTTTTTCCGACATAACATAGGTAGAGCAAATCCCCTTATTGTATGGGACACTTTTAAATGTGCATTTAGAGGCCATGCAATTCAGTACTCATCTCGAAAACAAATGCAATTTAGGTCAAAAGAGTCCATACTAACAAAGGAAATAGAAGGTCTAACAGAACAGATAGATAGCAATAAAAACTGTAACATAGAGGCTCAGAATAAATTAGAGGAAAAAACAAAAGAAATGAAGAAACCTATTCAAGAAAGATCAAGTGTAATATATTATAAAAATAAAGGAAACTGGATGGAATATATATATATTTTTAATCGTCAACATAGAAATGCTACCAAAAATAATTTTCTGAAACTGGTTACAAATGACGGAGTCACCCATGATTCGGTAAATTATATTTTGAAGGAGGAAGCAAAGTACTTTAAGCATATGTTTTCGTTTCAGTCGCCTCCATCTCCTCTAACTGAAGCTAATTGTAGAGATTTTTTTTCTATTGATAATGTAAAATTAACAGCCATACAGAAAGACTCATGTGAAGGTGAAATTACAGAGGAGGAACTTCTGGATGCAATTAAAGACTTTAATTCCGGGAAAACTCCAGGGCTGGAAGGCATACCAGTCGAGGTATACCAAACCTTTTTTGATATACTCAGAGGACCGTTATTAGCGTGTTTTAACCACTCCTATGTAAATGGTAGATTATTTACATTTACATAATTTAGCAGACGCTCTTATCCAGAGCGACTTACAAATTGGTGCATTCAACTTATGATAGCCAGTGGGACAACCACTTTTTTATATTTTTTATGGGGGGGGGGGGTCGAAGGATTACTTTATACTATTCCAGGTATTCCTTAAAGAGGTAGGGTTTCAAATGTCTCCGGAAGGTGGTCAGTGACTCCGCTGTCCTGGCGTCGTGGGGGAGCTTGTTTCACCATTGGGGTGCCAGAGCAGCAAATAGCTTTGACTGGGCTGAGCGGGAACTGTGCTTTCGTAGAGGTAGTGGAGCTAGCAGGCCAGAGGTGGATGAACGTAGTGCCCTCGTTTGGGTGTAGGTTCTGATCAGAGCCTGAAGGTAAGGAGGTGCTGTTCCCCTCACAGCTCTGTAGGCAAGCACCATGGTCTTGTAGTAGATGGAAGCCAGTGGAGTGTGCAGAGGAGCGGGGTGACATGAGAGAACTTGGGAAGGTCGAACACCAGACGGGCTGCGGTGTTCTGGATAAGTTGTAGTGGTTTAATGGCACAGGCAGGGAGCCCAGCCAACAGCGAGTTGCAGTAATCCAGACAGGATATGACAAGTGCCTGGATTAGGACCTGTGCCGCTTTCTGTGTAAGTAGGGTCGTACTCTGCGAATGTTGTAGAGCATGAACCTGCAGGATCGGGTCACCGCTTTGATGTTAGCGGAGAACGACAGGGTGTTGTCCAGGGTCACGCCAAGGTTCTTTGCACTCTGGGAGGAGGACACAATGGAGCTGTCAACCGTGATTGCGAGATCATGGAGCGGGCAGTCCTTCCCTGGGAGGAAGAGCAGCTCCGTCTTGCAGAGGTTCAGCTTGAGGTGGTGATCTGACATCCACACTGATATGTCTGCCAGACATGCAGAGATGCGATTCGCCACCTGGTTATCAGAAGGGGGAAAGGAGAAAATTAATTGTGTGTCGTCTGCATAGCAATGATAGGAGAGACCATGTGAGGATATGACAGAGCCAAGTGACTTGGTGTATAGAGAGAATAGGAGAGGGCCTAGAACTGAGCCCTGGGGGACACCAGTGGTGAGAGCACGTGGTGCAGAGACAGATTCTCGCCACGCCACCTGGTAGGAGCGAGCTGTCAGGTAGGACGCAATCCAAGAGTGAGCAGCGCCGGAGATGCCCAACTCGGAGAGGATGGAGAGGAGGATCTGATGGTTCACAGTATCAAAGGCAGTGGATAGGTCTAGAAGGATAAGAGCAGAGGAGAGAGTTAGCTTTAGCAGTGCAGAGAGCCTCCGTGAATTTGAATTTGAATAGAAAGTTAGCAAAAATAGATAAGATCTTGCTACCATGGAAAGTATTATCCCAGTTGACCTATTTGCTTATGGTCTTGCCTACGCCTAGCGAACAGTTTTTTAAATTATATGAGAAAAAAATATTCCATTTTATTTGGAACGGCAAGCCAGACAAAATTAAACGGGCCTATTTATATAATGAATATGAATTTGGAGGACAGAAATGATTCAATATTAAAGCATTAGACCTATCACTAAAAGCTTCAGTCATACAAAAGTGATACTTAAATCCGAACTGGTTCTCTAGCAAATTAGTAAGATTGTCTCACCCAATGTTCAAGAATGGCCCTTTTCCCTTTATTCAGATTACAACCTCTCACTTTCAGTTATTTGAAAAGGAAATAATCTCCCAAATATCACTATTTCTAAAACAAGCCATAGAAAGTTGGTTGCAATTTCAATTTAATCCTCCAGAAATGACAGAACAAATAATGCAACAAATATTGTGGTTAAACTCAAATAAACTAATTGATAAAAAAACATTATATTTTGACAATTTAAAAAAATATATATATAATCTTCGTAAATGATATCATAGGTAGGACTGGTGGAGTTATGTTGTACATGCAGCTAACAAAAACATATGGAAATGTCTGCTCTACCCAAAATTACAACCAAATAATTGCAGCATTGCCGCAGAAATGGAAGAGGAAAGTGGAATGAGGAAAAAGTAATGAACTTGTCTGTCGGCCCTGCATTAAAGAACATAATTGGTTAAAGAAAATTCTGATAAATAAAAAAGTATACCAGTTTCATTTAAGGACCAAAGGATTGACAGCCGTCCCATATAGATTGCAAAATAGTTGGGAAGAGATTTTTGACGTACTGATTCCATGGCATAGTGTTTATGAACTGATACGCAAAACAACGAAACAGATACCTCACAGGTCCTCAACTGGCAGCTTCATTAAATAGTACCCGCAAAACACCAGTCTCAACGTCAACAGTGAAGAGGTGACTCCGGGATGCTGACTTAGGCAGAGGTGCAAAGAAAAAGCCATATCTCAGACTGGCCAATAACAAGAAAATATTAAGATGGGCAAAAGAACACAGACACTGGACTTTTTCTTTGCAAGTCTGCCTAGAAGGTCAGCATCCCGGAGTCGCCTCTTCACTGTTGACGTTGAGACTGGTGTTTTGCGGGTACTATTTAATGAAGCTGCCAGTTGAGGACCTGTGAGGTGCCTGTTTCTCAAACTAGACACTCTAATGTATTTGTCCTCTTGCTCAGTTGTGCACCAGGGCCTCCCACTCCTCTTTCTATTCTGGTTAGAGACAGTTTGCATTGTTCTGTGAAGGGAGTAGTTCACAGCGTTGTACGAGATCTTCAGTTTCTTGGCAATTTCTCACATGGAATAGCCTTAATTTCTCAGAACAAGAATAGACTGACGAGTTTCAGAAAAAAGTTATTTGTTTCTGGCCATTTTGAGCATGTAATTGAACCCACAATTGCTGATGCTCCAGATACTCAACTAGTCTCAAGAAGGCCAGTTTTATTGCTTCTTTAATCAGCACAACAGTTTTCAGCTGTGCTAACATAATTGCAAAGGGTTTTCTAATGATCAATTAGCCTTTTAAAATGATAAACTTGGATTAGCAAACACAACGTGCCATTGGAACACAGGACTGATGGTTGCTGATAATGGGCCTCTGTACGCCTATGTAGATATTCCATTAAAAATCAGCCGTTTCCAGCTACAATAGCCATTTACAACATTAACCATGTCTACACTGTATTTCTGATCAATTTGATGTTATTTTAATGAACAAAAAAAGAGAAAAAATATATGGGGGATTGGAAGTGATGCAGACAATTACATTGATGGAAGTTACAATCTATCTGCAATATTAAAGCTGATCTACCCCCTAACAAAAAAGTATGGTGTTATGTTTTTTTTGTTTTGTTTTTTTGAGCACTGTATTCATTCAAATGCATTGCATTATTGGTATTATTCACAGAAGAGGACCAAACCGGGAATGTGGGGTATGGGAATCCCTACATGGAGAATGGCTTTAACAACCATCAGGAGTTGGACGATCTGGGGGGTCAGGAGAAGGGACAGTCGTTGCTCAATGTACTTGCAGAAGCTTTGAGGGTCAGCCATGTTGTCCCTCAAGAGAGACTTGAAGCTAATTTGGAGGGGCCACGGGAAGAGATGATGTGCCATGAGGCTCAGAAGAAGGACGATACACACCCAGAGGTCTTGCTCCAGAGGTACTTTCATCTTATTGAAGCGTCTGTGGACAAACACTTCCCCAAACTGCCAGTAGGGAACACTGTGAATCAGCTGGAGGGCTTCCTGATAGAGATGCAAAGAACTGTGCTAGTGGAGCTTCTGAGGTTGGCACCCCTGCTCAAAGAGGTTCAGTTGCTGAAGCATTTGATTGCTTGCTATCATCAGCGTATGTTTGACTGTCTACATCAGATCCTACAGCATGTCAACACAAAAAAAGAGGCCTTCACAGTTCTTGACTGGGTACTACACACATACTTGAGGTACTCTGTCCCACCCACAGTCTCTCTATCTCGCTTATTCACTTTCACTGTGATGGTATAGTACTGATTCTGATACTAAAGCAGTAATTGGTGAGTGAAACAGCATAACATCTGGGTTGTTTTTCTAGTCAGGAGCTGCTAGGACACCCTGACCTCTGGGATGAGGCTCTACATGCAGTTGACCTTCTCCTTCTGACAGAATGGATCCCACAAGCTGAGAAGAAACTCCTGGCCACTGTGCAGGTGAATCACCTATAGGTGATGTCATCTCAAAACAAACAAATTAGTACTGGGGTCCTACTTCTTGAGGGGTAGATTTCTATCATGTATTGATTTTTAAACATATTTTATATGATAATAACCCATGCAGTTCCTGTGAAGATTTTACGCATTTCAGTCTCTCTTTCTCTCTGACCCATTGTAGGAGGACATCTCTACATCACTGAGGAGGATCCTTCAGAATGAGGAGTCAGGTAGAGAGGTGTGTGTCTCTGGAGACGAGGCCTTTATCCAACTGCATCTGGATGTCATTCAGGTACTTCAACCAGCAGTGATGTGTAAAGAGATTATAAAGTGTATCACTGTAAATCTATACTAAGACATTTCTCTCCCTGTAACTCTTCCTCCTCTACGTAGTGCATCAATGCTGTGCTCCAGAAAGCAAAGATGATGAGCCAAACTCTGACGCTCAAGGTCCAAATAGTCTGTTGGCAAGAGCTACAGGACTTTGTGGAAAGGTTGTTGTCACCTTTTCTTAGTACCACACTACTGTTTCATTGTCTTGCTGATTGTCTGGTAATGCACCGAAACCAGGCAAAATGTTGAATGAATGTGCTAAACTGTGCAGGTATGTCAATGTTGAAAAGAAGCACCTTCAGAAACAAGCAAGAATGGGCACGTCAGGTACAATGCACTTCTTCAAGACTTTCAACACCTGCAATGAACTCAAGTAAGTTTTATATTTTCTTCTTATGCTATGAAATCAAATCTCATGTATCGTTGTTGAATCATGATAATCATTATGATTAGAAATGATTATGTTTCTGTTGCAGGCTGTATATTTCAAGGATTGCCAGAGATGACACAAGTTTTGACTGTGTTAAACCCATTTCAACACTTAAGGGGTTGGAAGCTCTTTCTTGGAAGCTTCTCCTGGAAAGACCAATTAAACTTGCACAGGTGCATTCCCCCCCCAAGCCTATCTGTTAAAAATCCACAAGTTCCCACTTCCAATATGCACTCTTGAACACATTAATTTTGCAATCGTAATTTGTATTAAATTATATTGAAACCATTAAGGGAAGCTGGACGGTGTTACAATGTTTTGTGATCCCAGATTTCCTTGAAGAAGTATTTCAAAAGAGAGGATGAACAAATGGAAAATCTAATAAAAGAAATTGAAAAACATTTCCATTACCTTCCCAAAGACCAGGACACGCAAAAGGTGTGTTTACTGTTCACATCTGGTGTGAGAGCATTCCTATTGCATTCTTATAACAAAACTGTAATGTGAAATACTCAACACTTCTCTCTTGTTCTTTCCGGTATATTGTTTTATACATCTCCGTCCCTTCTCTCTGTAGACTGTGATTAATGAAGCCTATCAGCGCATCACCCTTCTGTACCTCCAACACCTGGTGCAGAGTAACCATGGGAAGCTGGTGAAGAGATGGGATTATGTGGGCAAAAGAGTGATGCATGATGCTGAGCTCCTTCACTCCATCTTCTCATGCCTGGTGAGAAAGCTAGGCCTGTACACCAGTTACTATAAATGCCTTCTTTCTACCTGATAAGATGCAGGTGGTTCATCTCAGAATGTGTAACTACTTTAAAAGGTCACCATTCTTCTACTGACATGAGTTCTTTTTATCAGAATCCTGATGTTAAACAGTGGAACATCATACTGATTAAAGTGCGAGAAGTGCTAGAGTGCAGCGACATTGAAAGTCTCAAGATAATAGTCAGTGAGATACTGAGGGACTGCTCCAGTACAAGGTAAAACAGAGTATACCACATGGTTTCAAAAGTCTGCATGCTCCACAGCACTGACTTTAATTGTATTACATAGGGATTAGCTTGAGTACAGGCTTGCTATCTCCAATATTGATAAATGTTTATCTTTGTTGTAGTGCTGCTGAGCACCTGCCAGCCCTGCTGCGCTGGAAGGGAGGCCTGTCATGGAGACAGACCCGGGAGGTTCTGGAGGCAAGCCAGGAAGTGTACCCCATTTACCTCTCCCAAACCAGGTCTGCACCCTGGTTTGGCTGCCTTCTTTGCTGCTGAGTGTGGGAACTGGGAAGTCTCAGGCGGAGGACAATAATGACCCCACTCTAAACAACATGACCCTCAAGTTCTCAACCGACAACACAATATTTGGAGCTCTGTTTACATGTCTTTGTCAACTTTTAAAAGGGACTCTATGGCAAGTTATTATTTAATGTCTTCAAGAGAAATAATAATAATACATATCTGAAATTGGAATTAAAACTGCCTAAAGTTTTTCATTTTGAGGTCAAGTGGTTTTAATCCTCATCAGAAATGCCTCATGGAAAGACTTCATGTGCAGTGAGTGTAGCACCAATAGTGCCCTGTAGATGGAGACAACGGCAGTAAGGCTATCAGTCATTGTGCTTCCCCTGAGAAGGGAAATCCCCTTAGTCTTCTTGGCTTGTGAGAGTAGTACTTGAATGTTGGAAATTCCAAAATGTACAGTAATTCACAACACATACAGTAATCAGTAAGCCAATTTTAATGCGTTTTTGGATGGCCACATTAGAGGTAGGATGGTATTTATCTGATCTTTTTCAATGGACAGTCCACCACTACATGCTTCCTCAATGGTATCCCAGGGGATATTATCATCAAAGAATGGTGTTTCCCTTATATCCTTATCACAACCTATATCAAAACACTGACATTAACCTGGAAGAATTGGCAGCCTGACTCACTTGAAACACCTATCCTGTTAACAACAAGGCTGTTAATGTGGTTTCCTTCCTTCCAAAGTCATAAGTAGCTTACTGGTAAAGTGAGCATTTACCTGGAAATGATACACAAAATAAATCATGGTCGGTTAGACAAGTGCTTAGAGTGTATACTTTCAATTTTCATTGACAAAATGGTAACAATGACTTGGAATCATTGACTAACCAATTCAAGGGAAATCCTTGAGTAAGGCAGAAAATACTCAAACGCATAATTCTTCAAACCATGAAGGATAAATGATGGAGGAATGTTAACTACACAGAGGTACCATACATACAGTTGAAGTCGGAAGTTTACATACACTTAGGTTGGAGTCATTCAAACTCGTTTTTCAACCACTCCACAATTTCTTGTTAACAAACTATAGTTTTGGCAAGTCAGTTAGGACATCTACTTTGTGCATGACACAAGTCATTTTTCCAACAATTGTTTACAGAAAGATTATTTCACTTATAATTCACTGTATCACAATACCAGTGGGTCAGAAGTTTACATACACTATGTTGACTGTGCCTTTAAACAGCTTGGAAAATTCCAGAAAATGATGTCATGGCTTTAGAAGCTTCTGATAGGCTAATTGACATCATTTGAGTCAATTTGAGGTGTACCTGTGGATGTATTTCAAGGCCTACCTTTAAACTCAGTGCCTCTTTGCTTGACATCATGGGGAAATCCAAAGAAATCAACCAAGACCTCAGAAAAAAAATTGTAGACCTCCACAAGTCTGGTTCATCCTTGGGAGCAATTTCCAAACGCCTGAAGGTACCACGTTCATCTGTACAAACAATAGTACGCAAGTATAAACACCATGGGACCACACAGCCGTCATACCGCTCAGGAAGGAGACGCGCTCTGTATCCAAGAGATTAACGTACTTTGGTGCGAAAAGTGCAAATCAATCCCAGAACAACAGCAAAGGACCTTGTGAAGATGCTGGAGGAAACAGGTACAAAAGTATCTATATCCACAGTAAAACAAGTCCTATATCGACATAACCTGAAAGGCCGCTCAGCAAGGAAGAAGCCACTGCTCCAAAACCACCATAAAAAAAGCCAGACTACTGTTTGCAACTGCACATGGGGACAAAGATCATACTTTTTGGAGAAATGTCCTCTGGTCTGATGAAACAAAAATAGAACTGTTTGGCCATAATGACCATCGTTATGTTTGGAGGAAAAAGGGGGTACCTTGTGGTCCTCTGTATCTCAGCTGGTAGAGCACGGCGCTTGTAACGCCAAGGTAGTGGGTTCGATCCCCGGGACCACCCATACACAAAAAAAATTATGCACGCATGACTGTAAGTCGCTTTGGATAAAAGCGTCTGCTAAATGGCATATTATTATTATTATTATTATTATTATTGCAAGCCGAAGAACACCATCCGAACCGTGAAGCACGGGGGTGGCAGCATCATGCTGTGGGGGTGCTTTGCTGCAGGAGGGACTGGTGCACTTCACAAAATAGATGGCATCATGAGGAAGGAAAATTATGTGGATATATTGAAGCAACATCTCAAGACATCAGTCAGGAAGTTAAAGCTTGGTCGCAAATGGGTCTTCCAAATGGACAATGACCCCAAGCATACTTCCAAAGTTGTGGCAAAATGGCTTAAGGACAACAAAGTCAAGGTATTGGAGTGGCCATCACAAAGCGCTGACCTCAATCCTATAGGAAATGTGTGTGCAGAACTGAAAAAGCGTGTGCGAGCAAGAAGGCCTACAAACCTGAGTCAGTTACACCAGCTCTGTCAGGAGGAATGGGCCAAAATTCACCCAACTTATTGTGGGAAGCTTGTGGAAGGCTACCCAAAACGTTTGACCCAAGATAAACAATTTAAAGGCAATTCTACCAAATACTAATTGAGTGTATATAAACTTCTGACCCACTGGGAATGTGATAAAATAAATAAAAGCTGAAATAAATCATTCTCTCTACTATTATTCTGACATTTCACATTCTTAAAATAAAGTGGTGATCCTAATTGACCTAAGACAGGGAATTTTTACTAGGATTAAATGTCAGGAATTGTGGAAAAACTGAGTTTAAATGTATTTGGCTAAGGTGTATGTACACTTCCGACTTCAACGGTACATGTAATGAATAGCTCTTTTTATTACATAAATAATTCAACATGCAAAATACAACATAATAATTTTTAAGAAGCTATAGCACAAGGTTAAACAGCCCCTCTTTACACGGATGAGTATGCCACAGGGTTTTCAAAGTCTGCATGATCCACAGCACTGTCTTTAATTTTATTACATAGGGAATAGCTTGAGTACAGGCTTGCTATCTCCAGTATTATGTATTGATAAATGTTTATCTCTGTTGTAGTACTACGGAGCACCTGGGAGGACTGTCACTGAGACAGACCCGGGAGGTTCTGGAGGCAAGCCAGGAAGTGTACTCCATTTACCTGTCCCAAACCAGTTCTGGTTTGGCTGCCTTCTTTGCTGCTGAGTGTGTGAACTGGGAAGTCTCAGGCGGAGGACAATAACGACCCCACTCTAAACAACATGACCCTCAAGTTTTCACCCTACCGCACAATATTTGGAGCTCTGTTTGGTCAACTTTTTAAACGTACTCTATGGCAAGTTATTATTTACTCTCTTAAAGATAAATAATAATAATACATATCTGAAATTGGAATTAAAACTGCCTAAAGCTTTTCATTTTGAGGTCAAGTGGTTTTAATCCTCATCAAAAATGCCTCATGGAAAGACTTCATGTGCAGTGAGTGTAGCACCAATAGTGCCCTGTAGATGGAGACAACGGCAGTAAGGCTATCAGTCATTGTGCTTCCCCTGAGAAGGGAAATCCCCTTACAGTCTTCTTGGCTTGTGAGAGTAGTACTCGAATGTTGGAAATTCCAAAATGTACAGTAATTCACAACACATACAGTAATCAGTAAGTCAATTTTAATGCGTTTTTGGATGGCCACAGAGGTAGGATGGTATTTATCTGATCTTTTTCAATGGACAGTCCACCACTACATGCTTCCTCAATGGTATCCCAGGGGATATTATCATCAAAGAATGGTGTTTCCCTTATATCCTTATCACAACCTATATCAAAACACTGACATTAACCTGGAAGAATTGGCAGCCTGACTCACTTGAAACACCTATCCTGTTAACAACAAGGCTGTTAATGTGGTTTCCTTCCTTCCAAAGTCATAAGTAGCTTACTGGTAAAGTGAGCGTTTACCTGGAACTGATACACAAAATAAATCATGGTCGGTTAGACAAGTGCTTAGAGTGTATACTTTCCATTTTCATTGACAAAATGGTAACAATGACTTGTAATCATTGACTAACCAACTCAAGGGAAATCCTTGAGTAAGGCAGAAAATACTCAAAAGCAGAATTCTTGAATCCTTGAGGGAGAAATTGAGAAATGTCAACTACACAGAGGTGCCTCACAGACGTGATGAATAGCTCAACATGCAAAACACAACATACAAATCTTTAAGAAGCTATAAGAACACAGTATTCTCATGGAGGAAAAAGCAGCAACAACTTCAAAGAACTGTATTGCACAATATTACATTTTAGTCATTTAGCAGACCCTCTTATCCAGAGCGACTTACAGGAGCAATTAGGGTTAAGTGCCTTGCTTAAGGGCACATCGACAGATTTTTCACCTAGTCAGCTGTCACGGTCGTTCAAGGACGGGTCAGACCAAGGTGCAGCGTGATATGCGTACATGTTTATTCAACTGATAAATACACAACAAAACAATAAACAAACGAAACGTGAAGTCCTAAGGCTAACAAACAATACAAGCCTCCAACATGGAACAAGATCCCACAACTACCTAGTGCCAATAGGCTGCCTAAGTATGATCCCCAATCAGAGACAATGAGCGACAGCTGCCTCTGATTGGGAACCACACCGGCCAACATAGATATACACATACTAGATAACACACATAGAATATACACACCCTGACTCAACATATAAGAGTCCCTTGAGTCAGGGCGTGACAGTACCCCCCCAAAGGTGCGGACTCCGACTGCACAACCTTCACCTAACAGGGTAGGGGCCGGTGGGCATTCCGCGTGACGACCTCTTACTCTCCGCCTCCCTGTTGCGCCCCTGGTCTGGTCTGGACCTCGGCGCGCTGCTTCCCCTCTCCTTCCTCCCACGATACTCCAGGCCCTGTCTGGACCCTGGTGTGGGAGACCCCGAACCTGGAGAGGGGCTGACGTCTGGGTCCGGACTGGAGCCGCTGACCGGAGCTGGACCAGACGACGGTGGAGCAGGCTGCTCAGGCTCCGGACTGGAGCCGCTGACCGGAGCTGGACTGGGCACCGGTGGAGCGAACTGCTCTGGCTCCGGAGTGGAGCCGCTGACCGGAGCTGGACTTTGCACCGGTGGAGCGGACTGCTCTGGCTCCGGAGTGGAGCCGCTGACCGGAGTTGGACTGGACCCCGGTGGAGCGGACTGCTCTGGCTCCGGAGTGGAGCCGCTGACCGGTGCCAGACCAGGCACCGGTGGAACGGGCACGGGCCGTGCCGGACTGGACATGCGCACCACTGGCTTGGTGCGAGGAGCAGGAACAGGCCGGGCCGGACTACGACGCGCACCACTGTCTTGGTGCGAGGAGCAGGAACAGGCCGGGCCGGACTGGCGACGCGCACCACTGGCTTGGTGCGAGGGGCAGGAACAGGCCGTGCCGGACTGGGAACACGCTCCACTGGCCTGGAGCGGAGAGCTGGCACAACCCGTCCTGGCTGGATGCCTACTTCCGCACAGTATGTGTGAGGCATTATCACAGGACGCACTGGGCTGTGCACGCGCACTGGCGATACAGTCCGTAGAACCGGCACAGGATATGCGGGACCGAGGAGGCGTACTGGAGACCAGGAGCGTTGAGCCGGCACACCCCGTCCTGGCTGGATGCCCATCTTCGCACGGCACGTGCGTGGTGCTAGCACAGGACGTACAGGACTGTGCCGGCGCACTGGCGACACAGTACGTAGCTCCGCATAACACAGAGCCTGCCCAGTCACACGCTTCCTCACGTGAGTACGGGGAGTTGGCTCTGCTCTAACACTAGGCTCCGCCAACCACCCTTTTAGCCCCCCAAAAACATTTTCTTGGGGCTGTCTCTCGTTCTTCTTCCTCGGCCGGCGCCTTCTGCGTTGCCGTTGCTCCTCTCTATACCGGGCCTCCACTGTCTCCTCCCAAGTACGGCGATCCATCCCAGCCTGAATCTCCTCCCATGTCCAGGATCCCTTTCCGTCCAGGATCTCCTCCCATGTCCAGGCTGTCTGCTCCTGGGCACGCTGCTTGGTCCGTGTTTGGTGGGATCTTCTGTCACGGTCGTTCAAGGACAGGTCAGACCAAGGCGCAGCGTGATATGCGTACATGTTTATTCAACTGATAAACACACAACAAAACAATAAACAAACGAAACGTGAAGTCCTAAGGCTAACAAACAATACAAGCCTCCAACATGGAACAAGATCCCACAACTACCTAGTGCCAATAGGCTGCCTAAGTATGATCCCCAATCAGAGACAACGAGCGACAGCTGCCTCTGATTGGGAACCACACCGGCCAACATAGATAAACACATACTAGATAACACACATAGAATATACACAACATAGAATATACACACCCTGACTCAACATATAAGAGTCCCCTGAGTCGGGGCGTGACATCAGCTTGGGGATTACAATGTTTAATAGGTCCCTTTAAGAATGCCCAAAATAAAAAGGTTATTTTGCACCAATCTAATACAGTACAGTAAAATGGTGTATCACTGGATGGTTATTTGTTAGATGTCAAATATAAAATGTAATCTAAAATATAATCTATGTAACCCAAAAGAAATTATTTATCATGAGATGGCCATAAACAATAACTTGCATACTCCAAGAAATATTATTTTTATTTTTTTTGAAATTGCTGAGGTGTAGTCACTTTCGAGGACACAAGCTCAAGTACACAGTACAAATATGATACACATATGAAATATTTTATGATGTATTTCCTATTCAACAAAACTGTATGAATAAGGCTTGAAATGACGTATATGCTTTTTAAATATATTACAATAAAATTCTAAAATGACTAACTATAAAATGTCACCTTCCTTATAACTGTAAAATACATATTTGTATGTTTCGTGTTAGAGAAAATGTGCATATTGTCTAAAGGTTTCTCTTGAACAAAACTTCTGCCCCCACCCTTCTGAACATCGGACAGGACTATAGCTTGGCTTCCTGAACTCATTATGAACTGGCCTGCCTTCTCATATTAATCTTGTCCGTCTATGACAAACAGAATAAAAAATATTTGTTTAAAATCTATGAATTATTTTTGATGACTTCGATAAAGTTCTGGATGCGATGAAACCATTCTCTCCTGCTGTGCTAGGATCTAAGGATTGCAGGCATGTGCTTTGTCAGTGGCTTTCAGCCAGGAGTTAATGGGCAGTCAGAAGAGTGAATGAAATGGTAGGCAGGTTCAAGTGGTGTCAGATTTCACAGCCTGAGGTACACAGGCGGAAGAGATGTACTCCCGAGTCCGTGAGATCTAGGGTTATCGCTAAACGCACGGCATTTCAATCGATGGTGTCCACAGAGCAATTTATAAGCAACCATTTCGGTCAACCGGTACCAGAACCATGCTAGTCCCCTCTTTAGGGTACTTTAATTACAAGAGCATTGCAGACTTAACACTCATTTGACCTGTAACTTGGAGAAAAAGGGTGGGGCATCCAGGGAGCTGGTGGTGTCCTGGTTGTCCAGGAGGGTCTTCTTCACCCTCTTCACGGCAGAGGCAGAAAGGTTGGATTTGAGGCTAAGCAGGGCGGACACCTGGAATTCACTGTGGGTCAAAGGTGAAAAGGTTGACCTCACTGGGTGTTCAATGCAAACACAGCATCATCTGCAGTGTGTTATTGGCCTTGTGCAAGGCACTTCAACTGAATTTAGCATTATAACATGAACTGTTTCAGCTGTATCAATATAAGCAATCACTGCATTAGAATATGCAAAGGAGATACAAAATCACATAGCTACAGTATTGAGTAACAACAGTTACGTGAATAAGAAGTATAAAAGTTTAACCTGAGATCAGGGTAAGCTTGACTCAGAGTCACTATCTCCAGCTGTATGGAGGAAATGTCTTGGAGTTTCAGCACTTCAGCAATCCTGGGCAGGATGTCACTCAGCCACTCCTCCCTGGAACCCTGTGACAACAAACACAATATGATCTCCAGTGAGTGAGTGAGTGAGTGAGTGAGTGAGTGTGTGTGTGAATGAGTGAGTGAGTGAGTGAGTGTGTGAGTGAGTGAGTGTATTCTCACCGCTTCAGTGAACAGTTTGTGTAGTCTCTGGCCATCCTCACACACCAACCTGGCCGCCTGCTCCTGCATCTCTTTGTCTCTCAGCTTGATCTTCCTCTTCAGTAGCCTCCTCACGTACTCCACTGTCACCTCCAAGTGCAGCTGGCTCAGCAGCTCCTGCACAACCATCTGACCAATTAATCAACCAACCAACCAACCAATCAACTTCTGAATCTATCAATTAACCAACCAACCAACCAGGAAATCAGCCATTCCATCTCTCAATCAATCTGTTAATCAATTTACCTGATGACAGGAGTCAGTCAAGCCCTTAAGATCCTGGGTGTGTTTGTTAATTCCTTCAAACAGCATCTCAAACACCTGTTTCTTCTTCTCCAACCAGACGGGTGTCCCCAGACAGCTGTACTGAGACTGTGTGTGTGTGTGTGTGTGTGTGTGTGTGTATGTGTGTATGTGTGTGTATGTGTGTGTGTGTGTGTGTGTGTGTGTGTGTGTGTGTGTGTGTGTGTGTGTGTGTGTGTGTGTGTGTGTGTGTGTGTGTGTGTGTGTGTGTGTGTGTGTGTGTGTGTGTGGAGAGGAGAGGGCAGATAGACAATAGAGCAGTACTGTATGAAGAGCAAGGACAGGCTAGTAGGTACATTCCACTTTACATTACTTTACTCAGACTTAAAATCAAAGAGAGATGAGTTGTGTAAGTCAGCAATACCTTGAGATCCTTGTGTATAGGGCTTGTTAAAGATGTGTAGCCAATGTTTTTCATATCAGCTACTATGGACAGACAGCATTCCTTTACATCCACTGGGAAGATGTCTGCTTTGTTCACAATATAGTCCCTGTGTGGAATCATAGACATCAAATTAGATGACTAGATTATGTCATGGTGGTCCTATCAATTTGGACATCAAATCACACAAAGAAAAAGTAAAACATACCTAAATTGTTCAACACAGGCAAGATTGGCCATTATCACAGTTCTGCTGTTTCTGTTGTTGCTTCCCTTGAGAACTTTCTCCTGGAATTTCTTGTAGCTGCAAGTGTGTAATTTGGTATATTAGAAATAGATAATCATAATTTGATAGTATATGGAGTAGAATACAATACAATGCATTGTAACTTCAGGACATGCAATTATTTCCTGAAAAAAGTTTATATTACCTATTCAAGAAGTCCTTCAACAGGCACACAATTATCTGGACTTTGGACGTGTCTCCCAAAACTGTCTCTACTGATTTCACTGCAGCATTAATAAACTATAGGGACAGAGAAATATAACATTTATTAAATTAATCCCTGTTAAAGTAAACAACTTAATTTGTGACTAACTGAATAGTTAGAGCAATAAAGGCATGAGGATGCCAAATATTTCCTATATGATGTCTACCTGAATTACGTCGATGGCCAAGGGGCTAAAGTAACAGTCGTCTCTGAGCTCAGGCACAAACCCATCCATCCAGGCTTGCTCCTCCACCTTCAGCACTTTGTTGATCAATGTCTGAACCTCTGTCTGAAAACAGGGCATGAACAAAACAATGCATCTAACAAGGGAAACATTTATTTCTGCTATCTAGAACCTAAAAGGGTTCTTTGGCTGCCCCCATAGGATAACCCTTTGAAGAACACTTTTTGGTTCCAGGTAGAACCCTATTGGGTTCCATGTAGAACCCTTTTCCCAGAGGATTCTACATGGAACCCAAAAGAGTTCTACCTGGAACCCAAAAGAGTTCTACCTGGAACCAAAAAGGGTTCTACCTGGAACCAAAAACGGTTATTCTATAGGAACAGCCAAAGAACACTTTTGGAACCCTTTTTTTCAAGAGTGTGGGCATATTACCATAAACCTTTTTTAAATGATCCACAAGCAATCATTTACATCTCCAGATGTAGGATCTTAATTTGACCCTGCTTCTCACAGCAGGAAAATAATCCTGCAACAACAGGAAATGTGAATTATTGTGTGGATTATAAATTGACATTTTTGTAGGGGTTGATACATTTTTAATAAGGGCAAATCAAGTCTGAAAATTGTACGTGGAAATTACAAACATTAGAAGCCTTTTTAAACCTTGAATTGTTTAAAACATTTTTTTGTTGTTGCAAGATCCTACATCTGTAGGTGGGCAAATCTAGGGCTCTATTCAATCTGTATTGCGGAAGTTCAGCGTTGCAGCGAGATTTAAATTTAAAGGCAACGTTCCCGCGTTAGCGGAGACTGCTTTCACGGTAAATGCTGCATATGTCGGCTCAATCTGATATTACCTTTACATTTCTATCGCGCAATCTGTAATGCTTCAGCGATACAGATTAAATAGAGCCCCTAATCTTTTTCTGTACAAAAACATAAACAAGTGGGTCAGAAAGCTGTGGTCCAGTTTGCAGGACACATTTTAATTTAAATCATATTTACCTCTTTGTGAGTAAGACATTGATTCTCCAGTGGTGTTGTCAACTCCTCAGTCAACAGCTTTCCCAACGTTTCAGGGTTAATCACCTTGGTCAGTTCTGGATTTTGTAGAATTCTAAAACAAAAACCAGGAGTTACTATGTTAGTCAATCACATCTCCTAACCTCCTTATATAGTATTTTAATAACCAAACACAAACAAGACATCACTCACTCTGGGTAGGCAACATTCACCCAATGCAGGAGGTAAGAGCAGTCCTCCATGCCCAGCCCATACTCTTCAATCTTCCTCATCCCTGCGCTGAAGGCTTGGTGATACATCTTTCCATAGAGGTTGCAGATATCCATGTCCTCTGGGTAGCAGCCCTTCACATCCTTCACCACCCTCAGCAGGTCCTCCTGCAGGCGTCTGCCCTTCCCACAGACCTCCCTCTGCAGGGAGGAGCGTAGCTTGTTGCTCTCTTCAGGGGGCAATTCGGCATTGTCCATACGCTCCTCCACCAGGCTCTGGAGGACAGTGTTGTGGTGACGTCTACACTCACTGGGCCTCCAGGCAGGCTGTTTACCCTCCTGATTCAGCCATCGCCTATCCTGCTCCTCCTCCTGTAGGATAGCCTTCACTGCAGACTTCAGAGCCTCCAGACTGTCTTCATCCGGACTGAGAGAACTCTTTACAGCCAGGTCTATGTGGCTGAGGAGGGCTTTGTGATCTCTGGTGAGCTGCTCTTTCTCCTCCTTCTCCCTCTCTGTGGTCGACTGAACCACCTCTTCTGAGATCTGTCCATATAGATGCTCCTCTCTCTCAATCAGCTGTTGGCCAGCAGCAGACAGGCGATTTCTCTCAAGGTTCTGCTCAAAGGTCAACACCTCTGAGGGGAAAGACAACAAAGACAGTGTAGTGTTTACAGTGTCTAAACTATCTGCCCTAAAACATGTACATATGAATGTGCTGTATGATATCTGTTATAATAACCATCTACAGATGTTATATAAAGAAATGAATCAGTCATAAGGAAAATGTAAATTCCATATCAGGGATTTTGGTAATAACCTTTGACAAGAAAGGACTCATTTGAAAAAGAAATGCAATGAGATAGAGAAGGGCAGAACTCATTGCAGTGTTTACGCACCCTCGAGAGGGGCAGTAATAACGCTGGATGTGTTGTGGACATCTGGAGCAGTGATGTTGGTGTTACTCTTGGAATTCCGTCTTAGGAATTTTAAACGTTTAAACTTTCTTCCAGCTGATGTTGTCTTTCCACTGTGTTCCACTGGAGAGTCTGGCTTAGTGGATCCTGTTCCTGAGACTGGGTTCCTAGTCCCTAGGGTCCACATCACTATAGAGAGACAGTCAGAGACAGATGGACACTTACTGCATTTGCATCAGAGGTGGCATGCCAATGGTGGTGTTTACAGATACAATGTGTTATAAACTGATGGTATTCAATCTGCTGCGTTGTTAAATATTGTAGCGATAGCACTACCGGGTGATCTGAAAAGTCATAGTCAATCGATCAATAATATAATAATACTTTTAGCAAAAATGTTTATTTGCAAATTTACAATCTATAGAAACAATGAGAATAGAAGGGTTCAGAACTTTTGTAAAACATCACAGTACAGTTGAAAAAGATATGGTAAATAGAAATCCAATATGGATGGCGTTAAGAGATAGATGGGTGGTGTTGAATGGAGTTGAAGGATGGGACTAATAACAACTAACAACAACTAATAACAACAAGATAACTAATGTAAAGCATACTGTGTCCATAATAAGTATATAGGTTATAGGTTGAGAGCTTTTGTGAAAGAGCATAGTTAGAAAGATATGGCATATAGAAGCAAACCGGATGGACATCATGAAAACGATCGGAGAGGTTGAGGGTAGAGGAAGTTCAGGAGTAAAAACAAACTAAATAGAATTATTGTAAAATTGACTGTGTCCGTAAAATGTATATAGTATGTATAAGCTGGAAGTAGAGGCCTAAGCATTGTTGTTCACTAGTTTACTCCAATTAGGGAAGGGGTGGTGGGGTTGGAAAGTAATAAAGGGAAATATATTTTTTTAAAGGATATGCATATATACAGTGGGGAGAACAAGTATTTGATACACTGCCGATTTTGCAGGTTTTCCTACTTACAAAGCGTGTAGAGGTCTGTAATTTTTATCATAGGTACACTTCAACTGTGAGAGACGGAATCTAAAACAAAAATCCAGAAAATCACATTGTATGATTTTTAAGTAATTAATTTGCATTTTATTGCATGACATAAGTATTTGATCACCTACCAACCAGTAAGAATTCCGGCTCTAACAGACCTGTTAGTTTTTCTTTAAGAAGCCCTCCTGTTCTCCACTCATTACCTTTATTAACTGCACCTGTTTGAACTCGTTACCTGTATAAAAGACACCTGTCCACACACTCAATCAAACAGACTCCAACCTCTCCACAATGGCCAAGACCAGAGAGCTGTGTTAAAGGACATCAGGGATAAAATTGTAGACCTGCACAAGGCTGGGATGGGCTACAGGACAATAGGCAAGCAGCTTGGTGAGAAGGCAACAACTGTTGGCGCAATTATTAGAAAATGGAAGAAGTTCAAGATGACGGTCAGTCACCCTCGGTCTGGGGCTCCATGCAAGATCTCACCTCATGGGGCATCAATGATCATGAGGAAGGTGAGGGATCAGCCCAGAACTACACGGCAGGACCTGGTCAATGACCTGAAGAGAGCTGGGACCACAGTCTCAAAGAAAACCATTAGTAACACACTACGCCGTCATGGATTAAAATCCTGCAGCGCACGCAAGGTCCCCCTGCTCAAGCCAGCGCATGTCCAGGCCCGTCTGAAGTTTGCCAATGACCATCTGGATGATCCAGAGGAGGAATGGGAGAAGGTCATGTGGTCTAATGAGACAAAAATATAGCTTTTTGGTCTAAACTCCACTCGCCGTGTTTGGAGGAAGAAGGAGGATGAGTACAACCCCAAGAACACCATCCCAACCGTGAAGCATAGAGGTGGAAACATCATTCTTTGGGGATGCTTTTCTGCAAAGGGGACAGGATGACTGCACCATATTGAGGGGAGGATGGATGGGGCCATGTATCGCGAGATCTTGGCCAACAACCTCCTTCCCTCAGTAAGAGCATTGAAGATGGGTCGTGGCTGGGTCTTCCAGCATGACAATGACCCGAAACACACAGCCAGGGCAACTAAGGAGTGGCTCCGTAAGAAGCATCTCAAGGTCCTGGAGTGGCCTAGCCAATCTCCAGACCTGAACCCAAAAGAAAATGTTTGGAGGGAGCTGAAAGTCCGTATTGCCCAGCGACAGCCCCAAAACCTGAAGGATCTGGAGAAGGTATGGAGGAGTGGGACAAAATCCCTGCTGCAGTGTGTGCAAACCTGGTCAAGACCTACAGGAAACGTATGATCTCTGTAATTGCAAACAAAGGTTTCTGAACCAAATATTAAGTTCTGCTTTTCTGATGTATCAAATACTTATGTCATGCAATAAAATGCAAATTAATTACTTAAAAATCATACAATGGGATTTTCTGGATTTACAGACCTCTACATGCTTTGTAAGTAGGAAAACCTGCAAAATCGGCAGTGTATCAAATACTTGTTCTCCACCCTGTATGTACACTGCTCAAAAAAATAAAGGGAACACTTAAACAACACAATGTAACTCCAAGTCAATCACACTTCTGTGAAATCAAACTGTCCACTTAGGAAGCAACACTGATTGACAATAAATTTCACATGCTGTTGTGCAAATGGAATAGACAACAGGTGGAAATTATAGGCAATTAGCAAGACACCCCCAATAAAGGACTGGTTTTGCATGTGGTGACCACAGACCACTTCTCAGTTCCTATGCTTCCTGGCTGATGTTTTGGTCACTTTTGAATGCTGGCGGTGCTTTCACTCTAGTGGTAGCATGAGACGGAGTCTACAACCCACACAAGTGGCTCAGGTAGTGCAGCTCATCCAGGATGGCACATCAATGCGAGCTGTGGCAAGAAGGTTTGCTGTGTCTGTCAGCGTAGTGTCCAGAGCATGGAGGCGCTACCAGGAGACAGGCCAGTATGTCAGGAGACGTGGAGGAGGCCGTAGGAGGGCAACAACCCAGCAGCAGGACTGCTACCTCCGCCTTTGTGCAAGGAGGAGCAGGAGGAGCACTGCCAGAGCCCTGCAAAATGACCTCCAGCAGGCCACAAATGTGCATGTGTCTGCTCAAATGGTCAGAAACAGACTCCATGAGGGTGGTATGAGGGCCCGACGTCCACAGGTGGGGGTTGTGCTTACAGCCCAACACCGTGCAGGACGTTTGGCATTTGCCAGAGAACACCAAGATTGGCAAATTCACCACTGGCGCCCTGTGCTCTTCACAGATGAAAGCAGGTTCACACTGAGCACGTGACAGACGTGACAGAGTCTGGAGACGCCGTGGATAACGTTCTGCTGCCTGCAACATCCTCCAGCATGACCGGTTTGGCGGTGGGTCAGTCATGGTGTGGGGTGGCATTTCTTTGGGGGGCCGCACAGCCCTCCATGTGCTCGCCAGAGGTAGCCTGACTGCCATTAGGTACCGAGATGAGATCCTCAGACCCCTTGTGAGACCTTATGCTGGTGCGGTTGGCCCTGGGTTCCTCCTAATGCAAGACAATGCTAGACCTCATGTGGCTGGGGTGTGTCAGCAGTTCCTGCAAGAGGAAGGCATTGATGCTATGGACTGGCCCGCCCGTTCCCCAGACCTGAATCCAATTGAGCACATCTGGGACATCATGTCTCGCTCCATCCACCAACGCCACGTTGCACCACAGACTGTCCAGGAGTTGGCGGATGCTTTAGTCCAGGTCTGGGAGGAGATCCCTCAGGAGACCATCCGCCACCTCATCAGGAGCATGCCCAGGCATTGTAGGGAGGTCATACAGGCACGTGGAGGCCACACACACTACTGAGCCTCACTTTGACTTGTTTTAAGGACATTACATCAAAGTTGGATCAGCCTGTAGTGTGGTTTTCCACTTTAATTTTGAGGGTGACTCCAAATCCAGACCTCCATGGGTTGATACATTTGATTTCCATTGATCATTTTTGTGTGATTTTGTTGTCAGCACATTCAACTATGTAAAGAAAAAAGTATTTAATAAGGTTATTTCATTCATTTAGATCTAGGATGTGTTATTTTAGTGTTCCCTTTATTTTTTTGAGCAGTGTATTTAAATGTATGTGACCAATACAATACAATTTGATTTGATTTGATTAAGGTGTTAGCTTGACAGTCGCTGAACAGGGTTCGAGTCCTGCTTGTGGGTAACCCCCAAATTCGCTACAATATTAAAAAATGTATGGCCTTTTTATCTGGCATTATCTTTATCTAACGTTACCCTAAAAAAGGTGTGTAAAAGATAAGATATACAGTCTGCAGATATCATTTATAAGTATATTATGATAATTAGAAGCAAACGTTCAGTATGTGCAAAAGAAAGCATTCAGGATAGACATACCTTAAGCCATATAGAAAAAGAAGTGTTAACCGAAAGGAATAGCTCTACTCTCCCGACTGGACTGACCACTTTACTTGTATAGCGTAGAACCAGAGCTGCCAACTCTCACTCATTGGTCATGAGATACACGCATTTGACCCTCTTCTCACGCTCTCACGGCACACGTCTTATATCTCACGCATTGAAAAGTACTCCAACTCATTCTGAAATCGGATCATCTGCGCCTGCAATTTAACATCATGAGCGGAACTTCTATCATGGTCTCTCCTCAAAAAACCTACACTCGATCCCTCCGATGTCAACAACTACAGACCAGTATCCCTTCTTTCTTTTCTCTCCAAAACTCTTGAGCGTGCCGTCTTTAGCCAACTCTCTTGCTATCTCTCTCAGAATGACCTTATTGATCCAAACCAGTCAGGTTTCAAGACTGGTCATTCAACTGAGACTGCTCTTCTCTGTGTCACGGAGGCTCTCCGCAATGCTAAATCTAACTCTCTCTCCTCTGCTCTTGTCCTTCTAGACCTGTCTGCTGCCTTTGATACTGTGAACCATCAGATCCTCCTCTCCACCCTCTCCGAGTTGGGCATCTCCGGCGCGGCTCACACTTGGATTGCGTCCTACCTGACCGGTTGCTCCTACCAAGTGGCGTGGCGAGAATCGCACCACATGCTCTCACCACTGGTGTCCCCCAGGGCTCAGTTCTAGGCCCTCTCCTATTCTCGCTATACACCAAGTCACTTGGCTCTGTCATATCCTCACATGGCCTCTCCTATCATTGCTATGCAGACGACACACAACTCATCTTCTCCTTTCCCCCTTCTGATAACCAGGTGGCGAATCGCATCTCTGCATGTCTGGCAGACATATCAGTGTGGATGACAGATCACCACCTCAAGCTGAACCTCGGCAAGACAGAGCTGCTCTTCCTCCCGGGGAAGGACTGCCCGTTCCATGATCTCGCCATTACGGTTGACAACTCCGTTGTGTCCTCCTCCCAGAGTGCGAAGAGCCTTGGCGTGACCCTGGACAACACCCTGTCGTTCTCCGCTAACATCAAGGCGGTGACCCGATCCTGTAGGTTCATGCTCTACAACATTCTGAGAATACGACCCTGCCTTACACAGGAAGCGGCACAGGTCCTAATCCAGGCACTTGTCATCTCCCGTCTGGATTACTGCAACTCGCTGTTGGCTGGGCTCCCTGCCTGTGCCATTAAACCCCTACAACTCACCCAGAATGCCGCAGCCCGTCTGGTGTTCAACCTTCCCCAGTTCTCTCACGTCACCCTGCGCCTCCGCACACTCCACTGGCTTCCAGTTGAAGCTTGCATCTGCTACAAGACCATGGTGCTTGCCTACGGAGCTGTGAGGGGAACGGCACCTCCGTACCTTCAGGCTCTGATCAGTCCCTACACCCAAACGAGGGCATTGCGTTCATCCACCTCTGGCCTGCTGGCCCCCCTACCTCTGCGGAAGCACAGTTCCCGCTCAGCCCAGTCAAAACTGTTCGCTGCTCTGGCACCCCAATGGTGGAACAAGCTCCCTCACGACGCCAGGACAGCGGAGTCACTCACCGCCTTCCGGAGACACTTGAAACCCCCACCTCTTTAAGGAATACCTGGGTTAGGATAAAGTAATCCTTCTACCCCCCCCCTTACCCCACCCCAAAAATTTTGAAAAGTGGTTATCCCACTGGCTATAAGGTGAATGCACCAATTTGTAAGTCGCTCTGGATAAGAGCGTCTGCTAAATTACGTAAATGTAAATGTAAATGTAATGGTCCTGTCCTGTCACAGCATTGTGAACCACGGCACATTGAAGTATATGATTGGTCTAATTATGTAAGGGATCAAGGGGATTGGATGCATGTTTTAAAGAAACGCCCCTCAACATTAGAGTGGCGCTGAATTGAGAGAGAGAGAACGTTCTCTGCTGAGTTTATAAATCTGTAAAAAGACGCAGTGGCGACCCGTCATTCAGGGCAGGTGGGGCAGAGTCCCACCTGTTTTGCATGTTATTTTGGAATTAATATGTGTCACATATCAGTTTGCAAACAATGTAAAAAATAAATAAATAATTGAGTTAATAAAGCCGCACCCAATTGTCACACTTGAGTAAAAGTTTAGATACCTTAATAGAAAATGACTCAAGTAAAAGTGAAAGTCACCCAGTAAAATATTACTTGAGTAAAAGTCTAAAAGTATTTGGTTTAAAATACACTACAGGTCAAAAGTTTTAGAACACCTACGCATTAAAGGGTTTTTCTTTATTTTTACTATTTTCTACATTGTAGAATAACAGGGAAGACATCAAAACGATGAAATAACACATATGGAATCATGTAGTAACCATAAAAGTGTTAAACAAATTAAATTATATTTTATATTTGAGATTCTTCAAATAGCCACCCTTTGCCTTGATGACAGCTTTGCACACTCTTGGCAAATACGGTGCCTTGGGGATGGTAATGTTCTCTCGTGATTGGCTCAGTGTTCTGTCACTCATTGGGACACTATGTCACTGCAAAATCTACAGGGAGAGCTCGAAAATTCAAACATTTACATTTTAGTAGATGCTCTTATCCAGAGTTAGTGAGTGCATACATTTTCATATTGGCCCTCCGTGGGAAACGAACCCACAACCCTGGCGTTGCAAGCGCCATGCTCTACCAAATGAGCTACAGGGGACTATGTCACCCCCTTGGGTGCTGCCATAGACTTAAATTAGAAGTGCCCATCCAAGAAGGCTCAAGGTCATTGGCCACAGATAGAATGACATCAAATCATGTTATATCTACAGTAGCTTTGATTGAACGGATCATGTCAACATCATACTTTCAAAATCTTAGCTAGCAAGCTAGCAGTCATCATCATGAATCAAGTCGACAATCTACTGGCAAATCCTTTTCAATCCTTGTCATATGAAGAGAAATTATGAAGAGAAATTATAGATAAAACGTATCGGTGCTCATCCGCCATTGGACATAAACATTACACAACAAGTTGGAAATCGCAAATTCAACAATGAGTGGTTTGGTAGGAATCAGTGGCTAACTGCAAGCATTGCAAAGCAATCACTAGCCTGCTATTCAGTGGAGTGGATGTGTGGTCCAAGTCTGGGTTTAAAGGTCTCTTTTCCAAGCTTAAAGGGATAAACATTAAACATTGGCCATGCTGTCAATCCAGCAAGACTTCTGGCATTTTCAAAACAACTGGAAACTCGGAACTGGGAAATCTCAGAGTTCCCAGTTCAAGACAACTGGGAACTCTGAATGAAATTAGCTCCGACTGGGAAAATACGTTTTGAACAGTCATCCAACTCGGAATTCTAAGTCGGGAACTCTGGCCTCTTTCTAGAGCTCCTACCTGAAGATCACTGACATCATCATGATTCAACCTTGTTTTTCTCTGAGTTCCCAGTTGTCTTGAAAGCACGATAAATCCAGAGAATGCCAGACTTTGATGACAAAGTTTGATGACAACATTTGCCCGTGAAGGACCACCGCGCCACCTTCCTGTTCACGTGAGCACAGTACAACAAGGTGAGTCCAAAAATGTCCTGTATGCTGCTGCATAAATGATGTAATATGCCTGCGAGATATGTATACTGTAGCTAAGAAAGTAATACTAAGTGTATGTTGTGTAGTAAGTTGTTAGTAGCCCATGTACCTCACCCTAATAATTTAGCCTACTGTTCTGACTTGGTGGTGCACATGTAGCCTATAGCCTGTTTTAGAGAAATGTCATCATCGAATATTGTAAGAGCTTTCATTGTCTGCTTATATGCTCCCTTTATTTATCCTACAGTTCTGACTTGGTGTACAGGGAGAACACTGTAAGAACGGCCCATGTTCTGAATTCTGTCGCTGTACATTTCAAAAGTGCTGAACAAACAGTTATATTGACAACGTCCGTCCTAGCTCGCTCATTAATGTCTTAATCGAAATTACAGATTGCCGCTTATCCGCTCATCATTCCCTTATGCCACAGTTTATACATCTCAATTGTCAGTGGAAACCACGTTTGTTTAAGCAAGTCAGCCATATCAGCTATGTTTTTTTAACAAGCAATAAATTAGGCTGAATGAACTGTTTTGCTGCCAGACAAGGCTCCGCTGATAGCCAGGTGTAACTGCTCTAATGTTTCAACTCCAACACCGTCAAAACATCAGCTATGCAGATGTTGGCTAAAGCGGATCTGATTGAATCAGCCCTAAAGAAATTTGAGGCTATGGAATTTATCACCTGTTTTAAACAGATAGTTAATATTGACATAGCTAAGCAATAGTCTGATTTATTTTCCGTTATGTAATGTCATTGAGTTCTAGACTTGAAAAACGTAAGAAATGATCATGCCTTACCTGCTTCATCCCTCAACCCTCTAAATAACTCCATTCTTCCACAGCGCGCGCTGCTATAAATGATGGGTCAAGTGTTCTACCTCCCCTGCATGTGGTCAAGATGAACTGAATGTTGCTTAGCAATAGACACCTCAGGAGGATACCGGGCAGTCCTTTTATAAGACGGTTGAGCTGCTCTTTAGCAACATTGCTTCCTTCCTCATATGACGTTATGGGTTTTCATGTTGGTGTAGCTTTGCTTCTGTTATCTGACACTTTGGAGTTTCTTTTCATAAAGCATGTCACAACAGTCTCAAACATATTTTCCCAATCCTATCATGTGCTGGGTTGGCCTGCATGCATCTCACATGATAAACAGGCAAATGTGTATTGACTTCAACTAAAACTTTATGTATAAGATAATGATTACTTTTATGATACATTTGCTTATCATTATATCTACAATATAATTAATGAGCTGACACAAATGATCAGTGAACTATGAGAACAGTATACAGTAGATGTTGTATGGATTTATTTGGGATGGACTTGAAATCTATAGTCATACAAGACACGAATACAAAGGAAGGAAACTAAAGCTTTCACTTAACTAACAAATGGAGAAGACTGCATTTGTTTTGTGGTTTAATTCTCAAATGTTATATTTCAAATCCTCGCTCTTAACCTCACAAAAACAGAACTGTGGACTGTGGGGTAAAAAGAAAAAAAAGTAAAAAAAGTAGGCTAATACCTGCAACGAAATGCATCTAAGTAGCCCGGAAATAGTTGTACTTTCACTTTCCTCAATGGTTAAGTTTGTTCAACACTGAACATCAGGGGCGCAACTTTCACTGGGGATGGGGGGGGATACCCCACATTCTGAAATGGCATTTTTGTCCCCCCCCCCCACAGTTGTATTATTGGAATGTGATAAAAAAAACAAGGCAAGGGTGTGCTTTAGGATCATGCGGACGCCTCTGAGTGGTCGGGTAGGCTGTTTGGAGTGTTTAACCGACTGGATTTAGGACCACTCGGACACCACAGAGCGGGCTGACAGGCTGTGTGAAGGCAAAGCTTCTGGAAGGCTGGCTGGACCAGCATGGGAGAGTTGAGCATAGTTTAGTGTATGGGTTACACTCTTTCACCGAGTTGTAAAAGGAACAGAAACTGGCTACTCTTTAGTTGACTGATGTAGCTGTCAAGGTAACTGCTGTTTAACTAACAGAAAAAAACGTGTGTTTATTCGCAGTGCTGAGCTAGTATTGTAACTGACATGTAACGTTAGCTAATGTTTCATCCCCTCTCGACTGAGGTGAATGAATATGCTACGCTAGTGAGTAGCTACCACAGCCAGGTCAGCTCTAGCCTCTAGTTATCTGTCAGATAGTGATATGAGGTAGCTATTATTACTAACAGCAGTTGTTTGTATGGACATGTTTTGTAGCCTTTGTTTTGTCACATTTCAGAAGTAAATTAACTTGGCAAGCTTTCGCCAGTTGATAGAGAGAGAGCTGGCCAAAAGTTGGCTTACATTAGCTATTATTTTTGCCTCAATCAAACTAGACCGGAATCAAACGATGCATCGGCCAAACGATTGAAGATTGATATTCTGACGTTTTTTCAGTGCAATGTGAGTTGTATTAGTCAGTATGTCAATGTAATGTTATTGATCTGTCAGCTTCCCTAGCTAATTCCCTAATTTTCACACTGACACAGTAATAAACAGCTCTAACTTTACAGGCTTCACTGTCATGGTGCACAGTAGAGGTCTGCGCAGGACCGATTTCTTCCTCCAGCTCCCGCCTGCACCAGCTGGCTTTCTGTCCGACGCCCACCCGCTACCGTAAGAACCGGTCCCAAACCCAACCGCAGTCCCGCAATGTTATTTTAGGCATATGTGACGCAGCTCGTTTGCCTGCCATGGTCCTAGCTATTTTGCGCCCTATAGGCAATTTCAAATGCGCAAAAATAATTTGCCAATATGCTAGATGTAGTTTGAAGAGAGCAGAGTTGGAGAGACTTGCACTTTCTCTTGAGCTATTTTTATAGTCTACCTTTTAGGAGTGGGAAGATTTTCAGGCGGAGAAATATGGGTGATCAATATTTAGGCCTATTTCTAGGCAATGTAGTAAACTAATCATAGGCCTATTTAGGAAGTTGTCACGCCCTGACTCAGGGGACGGTTATTTGTTGAGTCAGGGTGTGTATATTTCGTGTTGTGTTTATTTCTATGTTTAGTTTCTAGATCGTTTAGATCTATGTTGGCCAGGGTGGTTCCCAATCAGAGACAGCTGTAGCTCGTTGTCTCTGATTGGGGACCATACTTAGGCAGCCTTTTGGCACCAGTCTGTGTGGGATCTTGTTCCGTGTGAGGTATGTTATTTTGTCTACCTTGGACTTCACGTTTCGTTTGTTGTTTTGTCGTGTGTTCAGTACGTAAATAAATATGAATACATATCACGCTGCGCCTTGGTCCTTCTCGTTAATGAACGATCGTGACAGAAGTACATTTCCTTGGAAACATAACTCTCCCGTGCTTCTCCGCCCATGTATACATAGGCTATAGCCTACTCTATTTAATTGGGACCACACGCGCACCTGATCTCGCAGGTATGGCTACTGAACTGAAGGCAGCAAGAATAAGCGACACTTTCTATGTTTTGCATAGTCCTATAGGATATAGCCTACCTTTTAGGAGGACGATTTGCGGGCAGAGACAAATAAATGGGTAATCCATACTTATTTTAAAACGTTCGCTCACCATAGTAGCCTAACCTATGTGCGCGTTGTGCCTTTTCCTTTTCAATCATGACTCATTTTTTGATTGCACTTCAACTCATGTTGGTTGAGCGCCCTCCACTTCTTTTCACTGTCAATATTTATATACAGACACTGTAGTAAACTACAGTCTAATCATATTTAAGTTAATTTCATATTCAAGTGAATTGTGATTCAAAATTCAAAAGGCACTCGCACATCTGAGCTATCTTTGTTGCAGGTGCATGTTAACAGTTGAAAAGGATGAGACTGCCATGTGATTCTTTGCCTATGTAGGCATCCTACTTTGTTTCAATGAGACCACAAATACTAGGAGCACTTGAACTCTCACGCCCAACTAGGAAAGTTAGGCTACTGAAGTTGAAGCAGCAAATTCTGTGTGTGAATCAGTGGCGATTTTAGCATGTATGTCACGCCCTGACTCTGGGGACTCTTATTTGTTGAGTCAGGGTGTGTATTTTCTATGTGGTGTAGGTCTATGTTATAAGTCTAGTATGTCTAGATCTATGTTGGCCGGTGTGGTTCCCAATCAGAGGCAGCTGTCGCTCGTTGTCTCTGATTGGGGACCATACTTAGGCAGCCTATTGGCACTAGTGGGTTGTGGGATCTTGTTCCGTGTGAGGTATGTTGTGTACCGTGGACTTCACGTTTAGTTTAGTTTGTTGTTTTGTCGCTTGTTTATTAGTTCCAAATAAACATGTATGCATATCACGCTGTGCCTTGGTCTGACCCGTCTGTAAACGAGCGTGACAGAAGATCCCACCAAACGAGGACCAAGCAGCGTGTCCAGGCAGAGCGGATGGCCATGTCACAGGTGGCCAATTTGTGGTCATGGGAGGAGATATTCGCGGGGAAAGGACCATGGGCGAAGGTAGATGCCAAGGCAGGAGAGGAGCAATGGCAACACAGAGGAAGCCGGTCGAGGAAGAAGCCAGAGAGACAGCCCCAAGAGCCATTTTTTGGGGGGGCTAAAAGGGTGGTTGGCGGAGCCTAGTGTTAGAGCAGAGCCAACTCCCCGTACTCACGCGAGAAGGCGTATGACTGGGCAAGCTCCGTGTTATGCGGAGCTACGTACTGTGTCGCCAGTGCGCCGGCACAGTCCTGTACGTCCTGTGCTTGCACCACGCACGTGCCGTGCGAAGATGGGCATCCAGCCAGGACGGGGTGTGCCGGCTCAACGCTCCTGGTCTCCAGTACGCCTCCTCGGTCCCGCATATCCTGCGCCAGTTCTACGAGCTGTATCGCCAGTGCGCGTGCACAGCCCAGTGCGTCCTGTGCCAGCGCCCCGCACGTGTAGTGCGAAAGTGGGCAGCCAGCCAGGACGGGTTGTGCCAGCTCTCCGCTCCAGACCTCCAGTCCGCCTTCGCAGTTCGGTCCGGCCCGTTCCTGCTCCTCGCACCAAGCCAGTGGTGCGCGTCGCCAGTCCGGCCCGGCCTGTTCCTGCCCCTCGCACCAAGCCAGTGGTGCGCGTTGCCAGTCCGGCCCGGCCTGTTCCTGCTCCTCGCATCAAGCCAGTGGTGCGCGTCGCCAACCCGGCCCGTTCCTGCTCCTCGCATCAAGCCAGTGGTGCGTGTTCCTAGTCCGGTCCGGCCCGTGCCCGCTCCTCGCACCAGACCAGTGGTGCGTGTGTCCAGTCCGGCACGGCCCGTGCCTGTTCCACCGGTGCCTGGTCCGGCACCGGTCAGCTGCTCCACTCCGGAGCCAGAGCAGTCCGCTCCACCGGTGCCTGGTCCGGCACCGGTCAGCTGCTCCACTCCGGAGCCAGAGCAGTCCGCTCCACCGGTGCCTGATCCAGTTCCGGTCAGCTGCTCCAGTCCGGAGCCAGAGCAGTCCGCTCCACCGGTGTTTGATCCAGCTCCGGTCAGCGGCTCCACTCCGGAGCCAGAGCAGTCCGCTCCACCGGTGCCTGATCCAGCTCCGGTCAGCGGCTCCACTCCGGAGCCAGAGCAGTCCGCTCCACCGGTGCCGAGTCCAGCTCCGGTCAGCGGCTCCAGTCCGGAACCTGAGCAGTCCGCTCCACCGGTGCCCGGTCCAGCTCCGGTCAGCGGCTCCAGTCCAGACCCAGACGTCAGCCCCTCTCCAGGTTCGGGGCCTCCCACACCAGGGTCCAGACAGGGCTTGGAGTATAGTGGGAAGAAGGAGAGGGGAAGCAGTGCGCCGAGGTCCAGACCAGACCAGGGGCGCAACAGGGAGGCGGAGAATAGGTGGTTGTCACGCCCGGAGCCGGATCCGCCTCCGAGGCGGAATGCCCACCCGGCCCCTACCCTGTTAAGTAAAGGTTGTGCGGTCGGAGTCTGCACCTTTGGGGGGTACTGTCACGCCCTGACTCTGGGGACTCTTATTTGTTGAGTCAGGGTGTGTATTTTCTATGTGGTGTAGGTCTATGTTATAAGTCTAGTATGTCTAGATCTATGTTGGCCGGTGTGGTTCCCAATCGAGGCAGCTGTCGCTCGTTGTCTCTGATTGGGGACTATACTTAGGCAGCCTATTGGCACTAGTGGGTTGTGGGATCTTGTTCCGTGTGAGGTATGTTGTTTGTGTACCGTGGACTTCACGTTTCGTTTAGTTTGTTGTTTTGTCGCTTGTTTATTCGTTCCAAATAAACATGTATGCATATCACGCTGCGCCTTGGTCTGACCCGTCGATGAACGAACGTGACAATGTAAATCTTGGTGGAGCAAACTTCTTTATTTTTATTTTTTATGCATGCCAGCAAAGCCACAACACAGTACTAAACAATACATTATTTGCACTATAACGGTGACAAACTGTGCCCTCAAACTGTTAGGGCCTACATAAAGCTGTCCCAACAGCAGTCCCAACAGCAGTCCCAACACCTTACCACTGCTACACCTGGCTGTCAGCAGAGCCTTGTCTGGCAGCGAAACAGTTCATTCAGCCTCATGTACTGCCTTTAAAAAGAACATAGCTGATATGGCTGACTTGCTTAAACAAACGTGGTTTCTACTGACAATTGAGATGTACAAACTATGGCATCAGGGACGACGAGCGGATAAGAGGCAATCTGTAATTTCGATTAAGACATTAATGAGCGAGCTAGGATGGACGTAGTCAATGTAGCTATTTGTTCAGCACTTTTGAAATGTACAGTGACAGAATTCAGAACATGGGCCGTTCTTACAGTATTCTCCCTGTGCACTAAGTCAGAACTGTAGGATAAATAAAGGGGGCATTTAAGCAGAATGAAAGGTCTTACAATATTCGATGATGACATCTCTCTAAAACAGGCCATAGGCTACATGTGCACCACCAAGTCAGAACAGTAGGCTAAATAATGAGGGGAAAAGGGACCAAAGTATTAGGGTGAGGCACATGGGCAACTAACAGTTTACTACACAACATACACTTAGTATTACTTTCTTAGCTACAGTATACATATCTCCCTGGCATATTACATTACAAGATTTTGAAAGTATGATGTTGACATGATCAGTTCAATCAAAGCTACTGTAGATATAACGTGACTTGATGTCATTTTATCTGTGGCCAATGACCTTGAGCCTTCTTGGATGGGCACTTCTAATGTAAGTCTATGGGAGCACCCAAGGGGCTTGAATTTTTTAGCTCTACCTGTAGATTTTGCAGTGACGTAGTGTCCCCATGAGTGACAGAACACTGAGCCAATCACGGCGCAAATAGAGAACATTGCCAACCCCTACGCTCCATATTTTCCGCTGGCTTCCCCACCACCACAGAAAGCACTGAGCTAGGCTGAAACACCTGCATTTTGGAGCTGCCTTACTCAAGAAAGCAAAAAAGAGACCAAGTTTGTATGCGGCTTTATTAACTCAATGATTATTTATTTTTACACTGTTTGCACATTGATATGTGACATGTATTAATGCCAAAATAACATGCAAAATAGGCAACCCCAAAAAATTAAAAGTGTTCTATATTTTTTTTAGCTAAACAGGTGAGGCTCAAAACAGGTGGGGCTCTACCCCACTTGCCCTGAATGACGGGTCGCCACTGGTGTGAATAATGTGAGAAATATGTGATTTTAATACAATAGGTAGGCAACGCAGACATAGCAGAAAGAGGACCGTTTAAAAATAATCTGTGTGACAAAAATATTTTCATTCCAAAGTCGTCTGACCGCCGGCTCCAGCCTGCAGCATGAAAAATTCCGACCGCGCCGCAATGATCTCTGTCGGGACCCGCATCCCTGGATACAGATGTGTTAGTATGGCCAGTCATGTTCATATACTCTCAGACATAAATTACTGCAGTTTAAGACCATCAATAGAACGTACTATATGCCAGTGAAACAGAAATTGCATTATTCTGCTAGAGGTGTAAAGCACAAAACGGGACATATTTGTATATGTTGTGGTCTTGTGAAGGCTAGCTGAATTCTGGCAAAGAGTATGTTCTTTTATCTCAGCATGTCTACAGATTCTCCCTTCTCCCTGTTTTTGTTTGCTTGGAAATGTTGATACTGGAGACTGTTATCAGAAGAAACTGTGTAACCTAGCATTTATAGTGGTTAATTCATTCATTGGAAGGTTGGTTATGTACAGTTTCACTAAGATTAAGGGTATACTGTGCAACTTTCATAAGGTCTGGATGCCTTATATGGAATATTGTACGACAAAAGGAGTGTTAGGCAATCCCTAGCTGCTGGGCTGCACAGTCCTGGCCATGGGGGCCTGCTGTACTGTTGTCACTCTGGCCTTGGCCTAACACACCTGAAACCAATAATGAATGTTTCACTAAGATCCTAAATGTGAGTGGGGTGTGTTGGGTTGGGGCGCTACAGGGCTGTGGACCCCTAGGGACAGGACGGGGCTACCCAGCTATATTGTGTGCAAGTAAAAAGAGCTCTACAGAACTATTAGGCCTATGAAATGAATTATATGGAGGGTGTACTATTTCTGTGTGTCAATGTGTAGGTGTATGTGTGTTTTCATTCAACTTTTGTTTTCCAAACCATTCCCTTGAGACATAAAAAAAGATGGGAAGGAAGTTGTGTTGGGGAGAGAGTTGAGTTATTGACTAGACTGGTGGGAGTCGGGCGTGTAGGCAGCTCGGGTTGGCTGGGCAGTCTGGTTGAAATTTTATATAGAGGATGTCTTAAAGACAATCAAAAGTTGTCTTTGTACTTTATTTGTAAGAGTTGTTCATTTGTTAGGCTATTGGTTAAAGGTGCAACACAATATTGATTATTGAATTATCATGGATCTAGTTCAGTCTTATCAATCACTTAAACATATTTAATAATCTCTTACCAAGCTTGATCAGTAATATAATACTCTTATTCCTTTTATTTATTTACCATATGTAGAATCTATGAGAATAGAAAGGTTCAGAACTTTTGTGAAACATCACAGCACAGTTGAAAAATATATGGCAAATAGAAATAAAAAACGGTATGGTGTTCAGAGACAGATGAGAAGGGTTGTGTGGAGATGAAGGATGGAACTAAAAACAAACATAAGATAACTAATGTAAAATATACTGTGTCAGTAAAATGTATATAGTATGTATAAACTGGAAGTAGAAGCATAAGTGTTGCTGTCCATTAGTTTACTCCAATTAGGTGAGGGATGGGAGGGTTAGGGGAAAATAATAAAGGAAAATGTATTTAAAAATAGATATATATATTTACAAAAAATATATGGGGAATTGGAAATGATGCAGACAATTACATTGATGGAAGCCACAATCTATGTGCAATAATAAAGCTAATCTACCCCCCCCCAAATTATATTTATATATTTTTAATAATAATTGTAAAAATGTATTATGTCCCCCCACTTCTAAAACCAAAGTTGCGCCCCTGCTGAACATACAGTTTGAACCCCATCATAGAGTTCATTTAGCATCAGACCCATTTTTATTTGTGTCCATTTAATCAATGAGGTGTCTTAAAGCATCCATTTGATTACATGAATCATTATTCTACGTTTGATTTGTGCGAGGTGATTATACTTGTGATCCTACTGTACAGTATGTTATTTTTCTCAGACAGCTTGGTTAGGTTACCATCTCTGTGGTAGGCTCCTGTATCTAGGCCCGTTCCTTATCTGTCTGGGAGGAGGAGAGGCAGGAGAAAGGAATGTCAGCCAGACAGTCTGTATTGGTGACGGTGACCTGCATGTCACTGAAGAGAGCTCTTCTACTATCTCCAGTGTTCCCTGCGGTTCCCAGTTCCCTCTTCAGCTCAGTGAGACGCTGCAGGATCACCTGCCTCTCCCTGCCCCGCATCAAGCCCCTGAAGTACAGCACAGCCGACAGGTGCTTCTTACTGCAGACAGAGACAAAAAAATAAGTGAATCTTGATTTGGAGTAGTTTACTAAAGTTCAATCAACAAATCAAATGTCACAGAGAGGTTCACAAAAATCCAGACCAGGGCAATGTTCTGGGAAAATACAGCACTTTTACAAGTGTTCTGTCACCCCTGCTTTGCAGTCAATTCAATTCAAAGGGCTTTATTGGCATGGGAAACATTGAGAAAGCAAGTGAAATAGATAATAAACAAAAGTGAAATAAACAATAAAAAATGAACAGTAAACTTTACAATCGCAAAAGTTTCAAAACAATAGGGACATTTCAAATGTCATATTATGGCTGTGTACAGTGTTAAAAAAGGGAAAATAAATAAGCATAAATATGGGTTGTATTTACAACGGTGTTTGTTCTTCACTGGTTGCCCATTTCTTGTGGCAACTTGTCACAAATCTTGCTGCTGTGATGGCACACTGTGGTATTTCACCCAGTAGATATGAGAGTTGTTCAACATTTGATTTGTTTTCAAATTCTTTGTGGGTCTGTGTAATCTGAGGGAAAGTCTCTCTCAACAGGCTCAGGCTGGTCTTGCCCCTCCTACTTCCTGTATTTACTGCTGTTGGGAATCAACAATGCTCTCTGCGCTCTCTCAATCTGCTACTGTCAACATGCTTCCTCTGTCTGATGAACACTGCTAACTACTGACCTACTTTCTTCCACTACTGTTCTTCTCTCCTCACAGCAACAGGGCCATAACAGAGTCAGAGTAGAATTCATATGATGTTTTTTTTAAACTTTGATTATCTTTTGTAATTTATACTGTGCATATTACACCTGTATACTCTGTTGATTATCAAAATCAACAGATACAAGGTGTGACCACAGTAATATGCATGTTATTACCTGATGTCTGGGTAGTCAGCTACTAAAACTTCCAGGTGGTTCTTTATGTTCCTCTTGTTTGTTTCCCCAATGATGTTACTCAGGTGGTCTCCTACTGGGTGGAGCCAGTCATGGGTTGTCTTATAGAAGAGGAAAGTATTTTGAGTGTGTCTAGTAGTCTTGAATGGTTATAGCAAGTCAGTAATATTCTTCAAAGCACAAAGACATAACGATGAAACAAATGTATGTACTATAGTATTCTACATTTTGAACATGAAAAGTGGAATGTGTGTTGACAAAAAAATTTAAATTGACAAAAAAATCTTATAACAGATTGTGGTTCAGGGTTAAGAAGTGTTAGCTACCATTTCCTCAAACAGATCCTTGAGTTTATCCCACTGCATCCTCATCTTGGTGGCTGCTTTGTCATGCTTTCTGTTCTTACAGGAGTAGTTGTTTTTCATTAGCTGGGATACATACTCTTTCACCACGTAGTAGTGCAAGCGGCTCACAAAGGTCTGATGCAGAGGAACACATGGAACAGTGGGGCAAGAGAAAGGAATTTAAAAGAAAAATGAAAGTCTGCTGTTTTCACTGTTTACGTTCTTTCTTTCACATGACTGACACCATCCTAATCAACTAATTGACACCCATCCTCCTCCTCTTCCTTTTACTACTTTTCCACATCAACTCAAGAAGCTACTTTAATACATTTTCCATTCTATGCATGGTCACATTCCAGTAACACTCTTTAGGAAACAGAATAGCTGTCACGGATTCGGCCGAGGCTGCTCCTCCTCCTTGCTCGGGCAGGCATCGGCGTTCGTCGTCCCCGGAGTACTAGCTGCCACCGTTGAATGTTATCGATGTTTGTTTGGTTTTGTCTTCCTTGTACACCTGTTTCCATTTAGTGTTCATTATGTCCCCTATAAGTTTCTCGTTTTGTTTGTAGTTAGTTGTGTGTAATTGTACGCCTGTCTGTTGGGGTTTGTTGGATTTTGCATTCTCATATTCAAGAGTAGTTACGCACTGTTTGCGCATCTCTTGTATTTAGTGTTTTACGCACGGTCTGCGTATCACTCGCCTCCGTCATTTGAGGCTCTTTATTTTGTATTTGTCCTTTTCCTGATGAGTAAAGTCTGTTTGGATTAAGCTTCTGTGTCCTGCCCTGACTCCACCACCACATCGACATCAGTACCACTGACAATAGCAGGAAGGCTGCCGGCCCGGACACGGTCTCTCCAGCCATACTTAAGCACTGCGCTGACCAGCTCTACCGTTTTCACAAACATATTAAACCAGTCACTAGAGCAATGCACTGTTCCTGTATGTTTCATTGTTCCAGTCCCCCCCCCCCCAAAAAAAAGGTGTCCTGCCTGAACGATTACAGACCTGTAGCGCTCACCTTGGTCATCATGAAAACCTTTGAGCGTCTGGTACTGTCCCATCTCACAACCATCAATTATGCTTTCCTCGACCCACTGCAGTTTGCCTACAGAGCTAACAGGTCTGTGGACGACGTTGTCAACATGGGCCTACACCACATCCTCAAACACTTTGATAACCCAAAGACATATGCAAGGATAATGTTTGTGGGAAAACACCTTTTGGAACTCTTTATCCCTCAGCACCGGAGCGCCGCAAGGATGCATGCTCTCACCTCTTCTCACTCTACACCAATGACTGCACCTTCAATAACGCAACTGTCAAACTACTCAAGTTTGCAGATGACACCACTATGGTCCATGTACCGTGGAGAGGTTGACCGGCTAGTGGCCTGGTGCAGTCGCAATAAACTGGAACTCAACACAGGCAAAACCACTGAAATGGTGGTTGACTTCAGAAACCGCCCCCCACCATCTCTCCCCCTCGAGATTGATGGCAAACTACAATGCATTGTCCGGTTTGAAAAGAGGGTCATCGGCTGCCACCTGCCCTCCATCGAGGTCCTGCATGACTCCAGGGCAAGGAAGCGTGCAAGAAAGATTATCGCCGACCCCTCCCACGCCGGTGACCCCCTCCTCCAAAAATTAATCTCTGGCAGGCGGTTCAGGTCACTCATGACTAAAACCTCCTACCACCTGAAAAGTTTCTTCCCCCGGGCTGTGGCCCTCTCTGACCGGCCATCTGGCCCATAGAGACTAAATGACTATACACTCTATCGCATCAAGCTTCTCTGAACTATACACAAAATAACTGCACTATACTGCATTGCACTCTGTCCATCTCTCTGCATGTAGATATATTCATTTGATATATTTCATTATTTATATATTCATACTGACACTGTAAATGAGTACATCCACTGTATATCAACCGTATACCCACTGTACATTTGTATATCTGCTCATTCTCTTATAGATCTATGCTCACTCTACCTAGTTGTATTATTTCACGTATGTACACTTTGTTTAAACTCCGTTGTCTGTATTCTGTCTCTAAATGTTGTCCATCACTAGCAGCACCATACCACCAAGTAAAATTCTGAGTATTTGCTTTATTGAGTGTTATATCCTTTATTTAAAACAATATGAACAGCACTTCCCGATTCCTTACCTGTACATATGGAGGTCTCATTTGTGAACAGCGCTGGGACAGCTTCTCTGTCCTGCTATACAGCTGTTGGAAGTCCTCATCTTTGGAGAGCCACTTCCTCGTCATCATTCTCCTGAGGTAGGGCTGGAAAATACAACAGACACATATTAACCCACCCATTCCCTCACAAATTTTTTCATGAATTAATTAATTAGTTTGTTCACCCATCCATTACATTGACAACAGGAGCAATTGAGAGTTTAAAAGCCTTTACAAAAACATGTGCAAGGAGGAAATCAGTAGGCTACCAAACTAAGTAACTTCCAGGTCACCCGAGACAAGTAGCAAAGACAGATCTCAATCACCTCAACACACTCTGATCAACTCAGGCTATCATGGCATTTGTAGAACGAGGACAAAGTCAAAGGTCAATCAAACTTCCCTCCCTAACCTACCCTGACATCATTTTTAAACTGGTCCTCCAGGCCCTGGACCAGTCTATGGACCAGGCCATCCACCTCTCTGCTGAGATGGTCCACCTGTGTCGGGCAGCTCTCCCTGTAGCCCTCCATATGCTCCCTGGAGGAAGAGAAAGAGGGAAATGAAACAGGTCAGAGGTTAGGTCAGCTTGTCATGCATACACACCTAGGTTAAATTCATCAGAACTCTATGTTGGGGAAGGGGGGTGAAGGGGGATAGCGTGAGGGTTTCAACAGAGGTTGTCAGAATGTTTACGATTTCTGATATTTTGTTTGTGTAACTATGTGATGTTTCTTGTGAAATTGTGAGGGGTTTTCTGAGTCTGTTTGGAAACTGTTGTGACAGATGGATTTGGCCATTTAGGGAAGAAGGGCTATGTTGTCTTGATGGAGCTGGGTGATGAGATTATCCAAACAAACATTATGCCAATAGTAGGAAATAAGGATAAACAGTATAAAGTTATATCTGGCCATCTCAGACAAGCCCCATCATTATTCTGAATGTCCTGTCTCCTTGAACATGAATAACTAAATCTGCAAGAGAGAATTCTGACTGTTTCTGCCCATCTGTAATATTATGTTCCTCTTTTTTGACTGACGGAGACATGCTGTGGATTGTTTCTGTGGCATTACCAGCTCTTTGAGCATGGAGAGAGGTATTTCTCTCTCTACAGCTTAAACCCCCAGGCAGTTATTTTACTCAGCTCCGTTTCCCTGAAACCACGTGGTGTTTCTCTCTTTAGACTGGCAGTGATATACTCCAGAGATGCCCATTGGCTGGAAACAGCTTTGCTCTTCAATACACTTTCACTTATACAATAATATGATATAGTGTGCCACTGTGCCTGCATGTTAGTGTGTTTGAGTATGTTTGAGTTTGTTTGTAAGACACTGTACATATTTATCCATAATTCAACATTACTTGTTGTGTATTTCCTTTACGTTTATCTTGAACAGCATCTTGCAGGAAGGCTAAATTACCCTCTTTGGGTTCCACAGAAAATGCACATTAAATAAATACTCTCTTATAGTCGTTTCATCGTCCAAGTTTTCCATCACACTTCTGTTGTATAAGTGGCAACTTCAAATCAGACAGAGTGAAGTTAAACTTGGACCTAAATGCATGGTCTGTGGACGACGCTGTCAACATGGACCTACACTACATCCTC
This sequence comes from Coregonus clupeaformis, assembly GCF_020615455.1. Taxonomy (NCBI): domain Eukaryota; kingdom Metazoa; phylum Chordata; class Actinopteri; order Salmoniformes; family Salmonidae; genus Coregonus; species Coregonus clupeaformis. The sequence goes on along the minus strand of NC_059216.1, from coordinate 4,606,945 downwards.
AAACTTCGATAACCCAAAGACATATGCAAGGATATTGTTTGTGGACTTTAGCTCTGCGTTCAATACCATCATCTCAAAACTGCTACAAGACAAACTCCCAGCTGAATGTGTCCAGCTCCATCTGTCATTGAATCACTGACTTCCTGCCCAACAGGAAAACACCTTTTGGAACTCTTTATCCCTCAGCACCGGAGTGCCGCAAGGACGCATGCTCTCACCTCTTCTCACCTCTTCTCACTCTACACCAATGACTGCACCTTCAACAACGCATCTGTCAAACTACTCAAGTTTGCAGATGACACCGCTATGGTCGATCTTATCACCAACGCCGATGAGTCCATGTACCATGGAGAGGTTGACCAGCTAGTGGCCTGGTGCAGTCGCAATAACCTGGAACTCAACACAGGCAAAACCGCGTAAATGGTGGTTGACTTCAGAAACCGCCCCCCCACCATCTCTCCCCCTCGAGATTGATGGCAAACTACAACGCATTGTCCGGTCTGAAAAGAGGGTTATCGGCTGCCACCTGCCCTCCATCGAGGTCCAGAGCAATGCACTGTTCCTGTATGTTTCATTGTTCCAGTCCCCCCCCCCCCAAAAAAAAGGTGTCCTGTCTGAACGATTACAGACCTGTAGCGCTCACCTTGGTCATCATGAAAACCTTTGAGCGTCTGGTACTGTCCCATCTCACAACCATCAATTATGCTTTCCTCGACCCACTGCAGTTTGCCTACAGAGCTAACAAGTCTGTGGACGACGCTGTCAACATGGGCCTACACCACATCCTCAAACACTTTGATAACCCAAAGACATATGCAAGGATAATGTTTGTGGGAAAACACCTTTTGGAACTCTTTATCCTTCAGCACCGGAGTGCCGCAAGGACGCATGCTCTCACCTCTTCTCACTCTACACCAATGACTGCACCTTCAATAACGCAACTGTCAAACTACTCAAGTTTGCAGATGACACCACTATGGTCCATGTACCGTGGAGAGGTCGACCGGCTAGTGGCCTGGTGCAGTCGCAATAAACTGGAACTCAACACAGGCAAAACCACTGAAATGGTGGTTGACTTCAGTAACCGCCCCCCACCATCTCTCCCCCTCGAGATTGATGGCAAACTACAACGCATTGTCCGGTCTGAAAAGAGGGTCATCGGCTGCCACCTGCCCTCCATCGAGGTCCTGCACGACTCCAGGGCAAGGAAGCGTGCAAGAAAGATTATCGCCGACCCCTCCCACGCCGGTGACCCCCTCCTCCAAAAATTCATCTCTGGCAGGCGGTTCAGGTCACTCATGACTAAAACCTCCTACCACCTGAAAAGTTTCTTCCCCCGGGCTGTGGCCCTCTCTGACCGGCCATCTGGCCCATAGAGACTAAAGGAATATACACTCTATCGCATCAAGCTTCTCTGAACTATACACAAAATAACTGCACTATACTGCATTGCACTCTGTCCATCTCTCTGCATGTAGATATATTCATTTGATATATTTCATTATTTATATATTCATACTGACACTGTAAATGAGTACATCCACTGTATATCAACCGTATACCCACTGTACATTTGTATATCTGCTCATTCTCTTATAGATCTATGCTCACTCTTGTTGTGTATTTTCTTTATGTTTATCTTGAACAGCATCTTGCAGGCAGGCTAAATTACCCTCTTTGGGTTCCACAGAAAATGCACATGAAATAAATACTCTCTTATAGTCGTTTCATCGTCCCAGTTTTTCATCACACTTCTGTTGTATAAGTGGCAACTTCAAATCAGACAGAGTGAAGTTAAACTTTTACCTAAATGCATGACATTATGCCACTAAAATATGGTTGCTCTAGTCCAAACAAAAAATGTGCATCAAATCACTGAGATAGTATTAAACTAATTGTTACTTAGACTGTACTTCTAATCCAAGACTTCTGTTCTCAGTTCAATCTTTTAGGCAGCATTTCTTTTTAAATTCACACCTTCCTTTGGTGAATGTACCCCAAAGTGTCTGGCAAGCTGAACTGACTGCCTGGCAACTGTTGTTCAGGACATTCTAGTCTACATTGAGGGTGGAGGAAATAAGGAGGGTTGTTGACCGGATGTAATGAAGAGAGGAGTCAGACTTACTTAAGAGCTGTAAAGCTGTTGATGTAAGTTATCTGATAGTCAGCCCAAAGTGAAGAGTTTTCCACACTGTTACAGCAGCACCTTAATTTGGTCTCAAATCTATGGAGATGGAGAGAGAGTGAAGGAGAGATAATAAAACATATATAAGCCATGGGGTTATTAACAAGCAAAGGAGAAGGTCCGGTTTTGTTTTGTTTTTCCAGTGAATAATGGTTAGGATAGAGATAGAAAGAGCAGACTTTGGACTGTTGCAGAGCATACTGTTTGGGAAACTTCTGTAACTCTTCCAGACAGGAACAGACTACTCTCATCTCCAGGTTCGCATCAATCCTCTTGGAGTTAACAGCATTGCTCTCAACTTTCTACAAAGAAAACAACATCAGTTTCAACTCTTACAAAGTAATAGTAGCCTTAGTAGCCTGTAATAATAATAATATGCCATTTAGCAGACGCTTTTATCCAAAACGACTTACAGTCATGCGTGCATACATTTTTTGTGTGAATGGGTGGTCCCGGGGATCGAACCCACTACCTTGGCGTTACAAGCGCCGTGCTCTACCAGCTGAGCTACAGAGGACCATGCAGGAAAAGGTGCCTGTCACTACAATGAAAATGTAACTAAGTAGGCAATGTTGCCCTCTAATGGAGATATGATGCTATTGCATTATATGAAATAATGACAAAACAATACCGTCCAAATATCCATGTGTATGTCAGAGTTGAAGAAGTGTTCATCATCAGTCTCAGGTGCCTGTTTCTTTATCCAAATGTCCTCGTTTTCAAGCTCTAATATTTTATCCAGCGAAGCTCTCATGTCCTCCTGGAAAAGATATGTAAAGCAAAATAATAATAAAGGCTAAAGGCCTGATGAGCAAAATATAACATCATTTTTTGTAAACTCTTCTAGTGTGGTACCCAATCTAAATTCTTCCTAAACATCTTTCCATCTGTCTCTTAGTGGAGTGCTCAATCCCTTACCTTAGCCCGCATGCAGTATTTCGCTTTGAGCTGGTCCAGGAAGCCCTCCTCCAGGGAGAGGCCTGTGTTCTCAGCCTCCATCTCTGGTCTCAATGAAGGACTGGTCATTATCTTCTCACTGTTCAACAGGGATGGTGTCTCTCAGATACAATAATACTCATCATTTTGAGTCATAGAAAACATTTTGTTTATATACTGTGATGTCACGAGAGGCTGTGTCCTGGAGGGACGTTACATCCCCCTGAGATGGCTGCAAACCCAGACAGCTATGGCTCCATCTGCTGGTAGGGTCGGGAACTCCACCCCTCTATGGCCAATCTTCCCACGCAGCTGAAACAAATGAGGAGCTGATGAGCTGAAGTTTTGGGAAGGGAAGAGACACACTGAGGGAGTGTGTGGGGGGTGAAGAGACACAGTCTCCAACCTGGGCTCTCTGGAGGACAAGAGTGCTGCACGTCCACTTCCATGAGGAATATAAGGATTTGGAGATACTTACCTTTGGATATATGCACCTGTGGAAATACGTGAGAGATTTTGGAAGGACTTTTGGCTGGGTTGGCCACTAGCTGCAACGTGGACTACAGTAAGGCTGGGGAAAAGTTATCTGAGCGAGTGAGAATTATGATTTTGGATGTGGAAGAGACATCCCTGAACTGTTAACCCTTAAAGAGCCACAAGAGAACAGAATTTTGTTATATTTTCGTTAATTTCCCAAGACCTATAATAAAATCCTTGTTTTGTTTGAACCTTGTCTCCTTGCACTACTTGAGCAATCCCGCTGAAAGCTGTGTAGCCTCTCGTGACGTCACAGATGGTGGAGAATACAGGCACGCTCAGCGTTAATAGTGCATGTCAGAGGAGGATACCGAAGGTTTGATCACCCAGTTTTCCAAGTTGGCCGTAGGCTCCCCGCCGACTGAAATGGAGGACATATTGAAAGCCCTTGTTGCTGGCCAGCAAGCCCAGATGCAAGCAAACGTGGCTCTCTTGGAGGAGCAAAAGAAAGCCAACCTTCTGAAGGCAGAGGAATTGCAGTTGCAGAGACAGAGGGTGGTCCAAAATACCCGCCCAATAAAGGCAAGTGACTTTATATCTAAGATGGGAGCTACCGATGACATTGAGGCATACCTGCATGCATTTGAGGCCACGGCCACTAGGGAAGCCTGGCCCAAGCAACAGTGGGTTGGTCTGTTAGCCCCCTTTCTAACCGGGGAATCGCTGAATGCTGTCCGGGACCTGGGCCCTGACCAGGTTACTGACTATGATGCCCTGAAGTCTGAGATCCTCAGCAGATATGGACTCACAAAGTTTGGTATGGCCCAGCGCTTTCACAGCTGGACCTTCCAACCAGACCAACCTCCTCGGGCGCAGATGCATGAACTTGTCCGAATCGCAAGGAAATGGCTGGATCCGCAGAGGAATACAGCAGCGGCGGTGGTGGAGGCCGTTGTGGTGGATCGTTACCTACGCGCCCCTGCCTTATGAGGCAAAAACGGTTCATCAGTCAACAGGCCTTGACCACGGCTGATCTGACCGTGGAAGCTGTGGAAAAGTACCAGGCCACAGCGGAGATGCTGAATGCTTCCCGAAAAGACCCCAGGAGTGCGGCCCCACCACAAATGGGAAGAACCCGTCCAAAGGACCCCAAGGTCTCGAACCCAGCCACGTCAGGACTTATCCCGGCTCCAGGGGGAGCCAGAAACCAGGCGGGTCCAAGAAGAGTACACCAGGAGGGGGGAAACTCGACAGTGTTACCGGTGTGGGGGAGATGGGACATATCTCCTGGCAGTGTGGGAAACCAGCCGATGAACCTATGCCCACTGCGGAGTCCTCCAGCTCAGCACCCACACACCGTTTTGCCTCGCTCTTGGGAGTCGTAGATGGCGGCCCAGATCGACCCCCCACCTGCCCGGTAACTGTGAATCACCATGATGTGGAGGCCTTACTGGATTCTGGTAGCCGGGCCACCCTGGTGCGTAAGGATTTGGTGGGCCCAACGTGTCTGACCCCGGGGAAAGTCCTCCCAGTTTCCTGTGTCCATGGGGACACCAGAGAATACCCCATTACTGAACTTACAATGACCAGCACACGGGGAACCATACACACGACGGCGGGGGTGGTTGATTCCCTCCCCGTCCCTGTCCTAATTGGACGAGACTGCCCAGCCTTTTACCCACTCTGGAGAGAGTCTCAGGAGAGGATAACCCGAGTACCTCGGAAACGGAGAGGCAAGACTCATCCTGGGAAGGCTCCGGTGCAATCCTCCGAATTACTCACTCCCGCCCGGGCTCTGATAGGGATGGCAGGTGCCCAGACCGACACAGAGACGGAGCTACAGAATCTGGACAAAGAACTGTCTGGTCTGAAGGGGACCGCTGAGAGGTATCGTTTGTTAAAGCAACAGTTAGACATGAAGACAGAAGAGTTAGATATCCTCCAGGCTAAACTCCAACAGAGCTCCTTCCATAAGCAACAGGAGGAGCTGGAGAGGCTGCGCAGGACCATCGAGAGTGTGAGGAGACCCTGCGCAGTAGTAAGGAGGTCCAGAAGAAGGCAGAGGAGAAGTACAAGGTGTTGGAGAACAAGATGAAGAATGCGGAGGCAGAGAGAGAGAAGGAACTGAAAGCTGCTCAACAGAAGCTAAACTCTGCTAAAACCAAGGCTGATGCGTTCAGTAAGAAACTCAAGGAGAGACAACAGGAGGCTGAGTCCCTGGTCCTAGAGGTGGAGGAGTTGAAGAGAGAGCAGGCTGGCAAGCACCACGGCAATGCGGACGCCCTCTCCCGGCGTGATGCCTTCTTCGCTGCCTTTACCCCGACGAGGACGTCGGTCCCGAGGAGGGGGATGTGTGATGTCACGAGAGGCTGTGTCCTGGAGGGACGTTACATCCCCCTGAGATGGCTGCAAACCCAGACAGCTATGGCTCCATCTGCTGGTAGGGTCGGGAACTCCACCCCTCTATGGCCAATCTTCCCACGCAGCTGAAACAAATGAGGAGCTGATGAGCTGAAGTTTTGGGAAGGGAAGAGACACACTGAGGGAGTGTGTGGGGGGGTGAAGAGACACAGTCTCCAACCTGGGCTCTCTGGAGGACAAGAGTGCTGCACGTCCACTTCCATGAGGAATATAAGGATTTGGAGATACTTACCTTTGGATATATGCACCTGTGGAAATACGTGAGAGATTTTGGAAGGACTTTTGGCTGGGTTGGCCACTAGCTGCAACGTGGACTACAGTAAGGCTGGGGAAAAGTTATCTGAGCGAGTGAGAATTATGATTTTGGATGTGGAAGAGACATCCCTGAACTGTTAACCCTTAAAGAGCCACAAGAGAACAGAATTTTGTTATATTTTCGTTAATTTCCCAAGACCTATAATAAAATCCTTGTTTTGTTTGAACCTTGTCTCCTTGCACTACTTGAGCAATCCCGCTGAAAGCTGTGTAGCCTCTCGTGACGTCACAATACTGTATGTATTTGTCAAGACAATTACTTTTAGCCTTCCTCACCTCTCATAGCGATTGATGATCCAGTCCAGCAGGGTGTAGTAGTCCTTCAGATCTGTCACCTGCTGCTGAAGCGTGTTCAGGTGCTGGCTGACAGCACCATGGTAACAGCTCATGTAGGTGCTGAACACGTTGAAGCTGGGTGGGTAAGAGCCCTGCAGCTCTCCCTTCACCTTCTCCAAGTCCTCTACGATGGCCTTGCCCAGCAGACCCAGGTGGATAGCCAGCCAGGAGGCATTCTGCTCGGGCCTGTCCAGATTAACTCTCATCAACGTTGCCTTGACCCCCAAACTCACCGCCTCCCTCCAGGTACCCCGCCAGTCCCCAGGCCCAACCACGCCCCCGGGCTCTGCCTCCCTCTTCTCCTCCTCCTGGATGATGCGGGCCACATGCATCAGGAGCTCCTTGTTGCGGGAGGAAAGGCTGTTGGAGTCGCGCACTATCTCCTTCACCTTTTCCTGCATGGCTCTGTAAAGGATGCTCAGATCCTTCTCCTTCTTGGCCAGCTCCATGGGGGAGGCCTCCTCCGTGCACTCCTCCCTCTCCCGCTGGAACTCCTGGCGTAGGGAGAGGAGGTTCAGGTGGGCCTCCTCCAGCACCTCAGTCTTAATCAGCTCGTTGATCTGCATCACTGGAGAGGAAGAGCAGACAACTTTGTTATCTAGGCTGTTATACCTAATACACACATACTGCACAAACACAAGCGTAGTGATTTAGGCGGCAGGTAGCTTAGTGGTTAAGAGCGTTGTGCCAGTAACCGAAAGGTCGCTGGTTCTAATCCCCGAGCCGACTAGGTGAAAAATCTGTCGATGTGCCCTTGAGCAAGGCACTTAACCCCAATTGCTCATGTAATGACTAAAATGTAAATGTAAATTTACATCACAGATAAGATCTCTTGTGATCTCTGTTGCTAAAACAAAGAAAGATGGATGAGACAAATCAAAGTGAGTGAGTGAGTGAGTGAGTGGGAGGGAGTGAGTGAGAGAGTGAGAGAGGGAGCCTCACCTGAGAGGGGTGTGAGGGGTATCTCTGGGAGTATGTATGACTCTTTGATCTCTATGCTCTCCTTCTCCCTCTCTCGCTTCTCCTCCACTGTGATCTCAGTGACAGACGGGAGCCGCACCTGTTTGAGGATCTTGTCCTTCTTATTCCCCACAAGTCGCAAACTCCGTCGGATGGAAGCCCCCTTCTTCAGAAGAGAGTCCCCAATGGCTGATGAGTCTATAGATGGCCAATACGGAGATCAGATTATGAAGACCTTACAAAGCTCTCTAGAATTCTGTCAGTGAAAAAAATACTGCAAACAGCCTCTAAAAACAACCATTGACTGGTTGGTTGGGTAAACAGCGGTGTACCTGAGTGTGATCTGGAGTGTTTCTTCTGGGATGGTGGTGAATCTTTTGCACTCTCTCCTCCCTCCTTCCTTTGGAAGAACCCACCCGGACTCTTCAGGGGAGAGGCCACAGGAGACCCAGCACTCAAACCTGAGAGAGAGAGAGTTGCTGATCTCTTTGACATTGAATACCGGTAGTAATTTAACTAATTTGCAGTGTAATAGTGGGTGTGCTGACCGTACACACACACAAACAAACAAACAAACAAACAAACGGACAGTCGCACAGTCACACACACAAACACACACACAAACACAGAAAAAGTCAACCTACATTGGCAACTGGTTAAGCAGGTTCTGTCAGATTTGTTATTGTACAAAGGTTAGTTATGTTAATGTATATCCTGCTTGGTTGGGAGCTGTTTTCTGAGTTGAGCATTAACTTAATTAAGATAGGAATGTCAGTTATTGAGTAATGAGGAAAACTCCCTGCTCAGTCTGGCTATGTCAGGCTGAAAATAAATACAAGTCCTCAATACAGTGCATAAGAGAGTCCTTCCTGTCATTTATACTGTCATTCTGTGTGTCCTGAGACTTCCTCTTCCCATGACCTTGGGAAGCCATTTCTTGACTCAAGAGCATATTTCATAACTCACTTAATTTGACAGAGGGACAAACCTAAGGAAAACTTACTTGGTGAGGGAGGGGGTGGCAGCTGATGGGTCAGAGATGTCACTTCAGGTTCAATACTGATTCTCCCCTGGTCTGAATTGGGTCTGTCCTTTGACCCTTTGCTGTTTGAAAACAGAGGACTCCTCTCTCCAACCTGCTTCATGCTCTCCCTAAATTGCTTAATCATCCCCAGTTTCTTGTCCTTCACCGGGCCGTTGGGTTGGGTCTTCCCGTTCCTCTCCATGGTGGATTTGAGGGAGGATCTGTCCTCCTCTAGACCCGGAGCTTCATTCACCTCCTCCATGTCCCCAGGTTCCCCAATCTCTGCCATCTGATAACCGCTTGGCATCGAATGTCCCTGGTTACTAAAATAAAATGGTAGGGGAAAGATGAAGATTGTCTCTAGAAAATCAATTGCTTGTGTCAGGCAAGGAGGTGTTTGTGGAACGTGTTTTTAAAAGTGCCTGTAGCTTTTGGTGCCTGTCTTCGCAGTCAGCAGGAACAGCTTCTGTTCACAGACAACATGCCATTTTCTCTTGAAGGTAAGAGGGACAGGGTGTGTCGTCACGGTAACCAACCCAACCTGGCGAAGTACCTCAAGTTAAAAATAAGGGTAGCATTCCTACATTGCGTAAGAATCATATGTAGATACATTAATTTGTGTACAACCTGTAATTACTATGTAGGGAGTATTATATTCTAATATGCCGCTAGGCCAGGGACAAACAAGTCACAGGTCACTGCTAAGAATGGATTTTTATAAAAGTGTGCCTTCAGTAGGGATTTAAAAGGGGCACTGAATCCGCAAGCCTGATCTCCTCTGGCAGACCATTCAAAATCTAGGGGCCCTAATGGCAAATGCCCGGTCTCCTTTAGTTTTCAACTTTGGAATGGCCAACAGTGCATTGCAAGAGGATATCATGCTGCGTCCTGGCTCATAAACCGAGCCTTAAACGTGATTAATACAATTTTAAAATCAATTCTAAAAGTGATTGGTAGCCAGTGTACAGTAGAGAAGCTAAAATAGGTGTGACATGGGTACATTTTCTGGTACCTGTTAAAAGCCAAGCTGCAGCATTTTGAACTATATGTAGACAGAATGATTTCTGACTAAGACATGTATACAAAGAGTTACAGTAATCTAGGCGTGAGGAAATCAATTCATGCATAACTTTCTCCAGATCAGTGACTGAAATAAAATACTTGACTTTGGCTATATTTCTAAGATGATAAAAGCAGGACTGGGGCCTTCCAAGTGGCTCAGTGGTCTAAGGCACTGCGATGTGCCACTAGAGATCCTGGTTCGAGTCCAGGTTCTGTCGCAGCCGGCCGCGACCGGGAGACACATAGGGCGGTGCACAATTGGCCCGGCGTCGTCCAGGTTAGGGGAGGGTTTGGCCGGCAGGGATGTTCTTGTCCCATTGCGCACTAGCGACTCCTGTGGCGGGCTGGGCGCAGTGCATGCTGACACGGTCGCCAGGTGTACAGCGTTTCCTCCAACACATTGGTGCGGCTGGCTTCTGGGTTGCGGACATTGTGTCAAGAAGCAGTGCGGCTCGGTTGGGTTGTGTTTCGGAGGACGCACGGCTCTCGACCTTCGCCTCTCCCGTGTCCATACGGGAGTTGCAGCGATGGGACAAGACTGTAACTACCAATTGGATACCACGAAATTGGGGTGAAAAGGAGTAACAAAAAAATATGTATACACAAAAAAAACTGGACTGGACAATCATCTTTACATACAACAAGATTAAGATTAGGGTTGAAGAAGGTTTCTGGCCATAGGCTTTACATTGGTGGACAAAGGACCAAGGTTATTCTCAGTCTGGGTTCTAGTCATTGAGCTGGAGGAAATTGTCAGACATCCAACATACAATATCAGCAAGACACTTGTGAAGGGTAGCTACGTTAGCTTGATCACTGGGTCTGATTGGTAAATAAAGCTGTGTGTCATCCGCATAGCAGTGAAACTGAATTTTGTGATTGCAAATGATGTCACCAAGGGGATATATGTACAGGGAAAAAAGGATGGGGCCCAGAATTGACACCCTGAGGGACACCATAGTGAATAGGTGCTGGGGATGATACTGAACCACCCATGCTCACTGAGAAACATCTGTCACATAAATATGATCTGAACCAATCGAGGGCAATGCTATAGATTCCCACCCACCTCTCCAGCCGGTAGACAAGAATGTTATGATCGATAGTATCAAACGCGTCACTGAGATCCAAAAGAACTAGGATAGAGCATTCACCAAATAAGTTGTTCATACTCAAATAAGCCACCAATTGCTTGAAAACAACTTTCACTCTTGCATCTTTAACCGCAACATTGTAGTTCCTCATCAGATCCTTCATTATCTCATAGAATACTTGAAGTTTGCAGGCCTTCCATTTATGTTCAGCCTAAGTTCTAAGTTCACTTTTTAAGGTACGAGTGTGGTCATTTAACCAAGGTACCCCCTAATTGATTTGCAGTGTTGGGGAAGCTACTCTGAAAATACAGTGGGGGAAAAAAGTATTTAGTCAGCCACCAATTGTGCAAGTTCTCCCACTTAAAAAGATGAGAGAGGCCTGTAATTTTCATCATAGGTACACGTCAATTATGACTGACAAAATGAGATTTTTTTTCTCCAGAAAATCACATTGTAGGATTTTTAATGAATTTATTTGCAAATTATATGGTGGAAAATAAGTATTTGGTCACCTACAAACAAGCAAGATTTCTGGCTCTCACAGACCTGTAACTTTTTCTTTAAGAGGCTCCTCTGTCCTCCACTCGTTACCTGTATTAATGGCACCTGTTTGAACTTGTTATCAGTATAAAAGACACCTGTCCACAACCTCAAACAGTCACACTCCAAACTCCACTATGGCCAAGACCAAAGAGCTGTCAAAGGACACCAGAAACAAAATTGTAGACCTGCACCAGGCTGGGAAGACTGAATCTGCAATAGGTAAGCAGCTTGGTTTGAAGACATCAACTGTGGGAGCAATTATTAGGAAATGGAAGACATACAAGACCACTGATAATCTCCCTCGATCTGGGGCTCCACGCCAGATCTCACCCCGTGGGGTCAAAATGATCACAAGAACGGTGAGCAAAAATCCCAGAACCACACGGGGGGACCTAGTGAATGACCTGCAGAGAGCTGGGACCAAAGTAACAAAGCCTACCATCAGTAACACACTACGCCGCCAGAGACTCAAATCCTGCAGTGCCAGACGTGTCCCCCTGCTTAAGCCAGTACATGTCCAGGCCCGTCTGAAGTTTGCTAGAATGCATTTGGATGATCCAGACGAGGATTGGGAGAATGTCATATGGTCAGATGAAACCAAAATATAACTTTTTGGTAAAAACTCAACTCGTCGTGTTTGGAGGACAAAGAATGCTGAGTTGCATCCAAAGAACACCATACCTACTGTGAAGCATGGGGGTGGAAACATCATGCTTTGGGGCTGTTTTTCTGCAAAGGGACCAGGACGACTGATCCGTGTAAAGGAAAGAATGAATGGGGCCATGTATCGTGAGATTTTGAGTGAAAACCTCCTTCCATCAGCAAGGGCATTGAAGATGAAACGTGGCTGGGTCTTTCAGCATGTCAATGATCCCAAACACACCGCCCGGGCAACGAAGGAGTGGCTTCGTAAGAAGCATTTCAAGGTCCTGGAGTGGCCTAGCCAGTCTCCAGATCTCAACCCCATAGAAAATCTTTGGAGGGGAGTTGAAAGTCTGTGTTGCCCAGCGACAGCCCCAAAACATCACTGCTCTAGAGGAGATCTGCATGGAGGAATGGGCCAAAATACCAGCAACAGTGTGTGAAAACCTTGTGAAGACTTACAGAAAACGTTTGACCTGTGTCATTGCCAACAAAGGGTATATAACAAAGTATTGAGAAACTTTTGTTATTGACCAAATACTTATTTTACACCATAATTTGCAAATAAATTCATAAAAAATCCTACAATGTGATTTTCTGGATTTCTTTTCTCATTTTGTCTTTCATAGTTGACGTGTACCTATGATATAAATTACAGGCCTCTCTCATCTTTTTAAGTGGGAGAACTTGCACAATTGGTGGCTGACTAAATACTTTTTTTCCCCACTGTATAGTTTACCAAGCTACCAATTACTTCACACTGGAAGAAGTTAAGCTACACTAAAGCTACCCTTAAGAAAAATATAGCTTACTTAACTGAAGTTACTTAGAAAAAGTAGTTAACTACATCCAAACTACTTTGTGAAAAATTACCATATCTAAATCTGAAATGTCATTGACTACAAAATGCAAGAACAGATCACTCTGGAGTCAGATGTCAACAGAATGTGTAATTAAACCTATTAAAAACAAAAATTGAGAATTAGGCACACACACAAGTGTTTCAAGTGAGAATTAGGCAGGTTTGATTACAAAAAAGAAAGGACATTCTTGCCTACTTCACACATATTTTATTATTATTTTTGCAAATAAAAGTAGTGTGTAGTTCCAGTAGTTAGCTATACCACTACATGGCAAAAATGTAAAAACATTAGCAGAATACTACTGAAAACACTACCAAGATTTGAATTTAGTTCAACTACCACCAAGCCACTGCTAAATGTAATTAAATGACTAGTTAAACTAAATGTACAATAGTTCACTACTCCCCAACACTGTTGATGAATAAACATCCTCTCCACTTAAGTTTCCATGAGAGAGACAGCTTATTTGTTGATAGCTGCAGTAACATGTTAAAACTTGCCTGTAAAAATTTAAAGAGCAGTTTCTTATCTATTGAAGTATGTCTCTGCACAGCCCTACAGTACATTCATCACCATTTTCAGAGCAATACTTAGCATGCAGAGGCTAAAGAGTTCAATTGTATGACAAATGCCCCAATTATGCATGAAACCTAGTCTGTAAAAACAATCTGCCTCAGCATAATCCCCTGCTCCTATTTGCTGTAGGGGAAAACATTACAGACATACAGACAAATGTTTCTCATAAGCATATACCCTTTCAAATTTCAAAAGAATATAGCCTCACTCACCTGAGCAACACTTTTTACCGTCTGGAGCGGTGACAAGGCATACCAGTCTGGGGATTTCACTGCTTTCACTTTCATGTTGACCTCGACCAGTAGTGACAGGTAGCTACAGAATTCTTGGGTAACCAACCATATCGCAGCAATAATGTGGGCTTGAGACAACCTGCGCATGAGAGAAGCAAAGATCACATATTGTTAGAAAGTTAATCATTACATTACACTGTGTATTTGTTGGTGTACCGTCAATATTTGCTGTAGCTAGGCCTAAATCCGTGGCAAAGAAAATTACACACGATATCGAACGACGATGCTTTTAAACCAGACTGCACTTACATACAGGCATAGTTTTGAGATATCCCAACATGGAGTTCTACAGTTGGCTAGATAGGCTACAGGTCTATCTGTAAAGAGCAAACAACTGCTCAGAAAAGATAACTTTTGGATTATCTTTGAATTGTTGGTTATTGTGTGCTTGTTTGACATTTACTGCATTGATTGCACCTGCCATAACACCTGCTAACCTAATATATATATATATATTAAACCTTGATTTTGACAGGGAAGTCATACTGAGACTAGGGTCTCTTTTACAGATGAGCCCTGCATAAATGCATCAAGCACTTACAATATACAACATACAAAGTGACAAAACATATGAAGACAAACAAACACATTTATCAACATACACTCAGAAAAAAAGGTTCAGAAAGGGTTATTTGGTTTCAGGTAGAACCCTTTTGGGTTTCATGTAAAACCCTCTGTGGAAAGGGTTTTACATGGAACCCAAAAGAGTTCTACCTGGAACCCAAAAGGGTTCTCCTATGGGGACAGCTGAAGAACCCTTATAGGTTCCAGATAGCCCCTTTGTTTCTAAGTGTGTAGCCTTGGTATTTTCTCTGATAGGGTGGTGTATAACCTATTCTATGGTTTGGAAGACAACAGTCTCCATATCAACAGTTTCATATCATATGTTATCATAGGCTATATATAATAGTCACTCTCCCATATGGATAAGTAGTGGGAAAAATATTCAATTGTGTGGGCAACAGTATCTCCTACAGCCAAGGACATTTCAGGATATAAGAACTCCTCTATACATTACATTTCCGGCCAAGATGTGAAGTTAATAACTGTGTGTCCGTGGACATACAATGTCATCACTCAGCTGTGTGTGTGTGTGTGTGTGTGTGTGTGTGTGTGTGTGTGTGTGTGTGTGTGTGTGTGTGTGTGTGTGTGTGTGTGTGTGTGTTTGTGTGTGCATGTGTGTGCATGTGTGCGCATGTACAGTCATGCAGCCGTGGTCAAAAGTTTTGAGAATGACACAAATATTTATTTTCACAAAGTCTGCTGCCTCAGTTTTTATGATGGCAATTTGCATATACTCCAGAATGTTATGAAGAGTGATTTGATGAATTGCAATTAATTGCAAAGTCCCTCTTTGCCATGAAAATGAACTTAATCCCCCAAAAAACATTTCCACTGCATTTCAGCCCTGCCACAAAAGGACCAGCTGACATCATGTCAGTGATTCTCTCGTTAACACAGGTGCGAGTGTTGACGAGGACAAGGCTGGAGATCACTCTGTCATGCTGATTGAGTTAGAATAACAGACTGGAAGCTTTAAAAGGAGGGTGGTGCTTGAAATCATTGTTCTTCCTCTGTTAACCATGGTTACCTGCAAGGAAACACGTGCCGTAATCATTGCTTTGCACAAAAAGGGCTTCATAGGCAAGGATATTGCTGCTAGTAAGATTGCACCTAAATCAACCATTTATCGGATCATCAAGAACTTCAAGGAGAGAGGTTCAATTGTTGTGAAGAAGGCTTCAGGGCGCCCAAGAAAGTCCAGCAAGCGCCAGGACCGTCTCCTAAAGTTGATTCAGCTGCGGGATCGGGGCACCACCAGTGCAGAGCTTGCTCAGGAATGGCAGCAGGCAGGTGTGAGTGCATCTGCACGCACAGTGAGGCAAAGACTTTTGGAGGATGGCCTGGTGTCAAGAAGGGCAGCGCGGAAGCCACTTCTCTCCAGGAAAAACATCAGGGACAGACTGATATTCTGCAAAAGGTACAGGGATTGGACTGCTGAGGACTGGGGTAAAGTCATTTTCTCAGACGAATCCCCTTTCCGATTGTTTGGGGCATCCGGAAAAAAGCTTGTCTGGAGAAGACAAGGTGAGCGCTACCATCAGTCCTGTGTCATGCCAACAGTAAAGCATCCTGAGACCATTCATGTGTGGGGTTGCTTCTCAGCCAAGGGAGTGGGCTCACTCACAATTTTGCCTAAGAACACAGCCATGAATAAAGAATGGTACCAACACATTCTCCGAGAGCAACTTCTCCCAACCATCCAAGAACAGTTTGGTGACGAACAAAGCCTTTTCCAGCATGATGGAGCACCTTGCCATAAGGCAAAAGTGATAACTAAGTGGCTCGGGGAACAAAACATTGACATTTTGGGTCCATGGCCAGGAAACTCCCCAGACCTTAATCCCATTGAGAACTTGTGGTCAATCCTCAAGAGGCGGGTGGACAAACAAAACCCCACAAATTCTGACAAACTCCAAGCATTGATTATGAAAGAATGGGCTGCCATCAGTCAGGATGTGGCCCAGAAGTTAATTGACAGCATGCCAGGGCGGTTTGCAGAGGTCTTGAAAAAGAAGGGTCAACAGTGCAAATATTGACTCTTTGCATAAACTTAATGTAATTGTCAATAAAAGCCTTTGTCACTTATGGAATGCTTGTAATTATACTTCAGTATACCATAGTAACGTCTGACAAAAATATCTAAAAACACTGAAGCAGCAAACTTTGTGAAGACCAATACTTGTGTCATTCTCAAAACTTTTGACCACGACTGTACTTATAGCTGTGTGAGCATTGTTATGTTTATGTTCATGTGTGTGTCTGTGTATGGACCTACATGCGTGTGAGAGTTGTGTGCCCACAGACCAGATGTCCTTGGATTAAGCTTTGGTGCCAATGTGTTACTGGACTACAGGTCAAGGGCTTGGGGTTTGGGCATGACCACAATGTATCGTATGATTAGTTAGTGTGATGATTTGGCTATTCATGCTGTGTCATGCTGATGCACCTTTGATGGCTGATGCAGAGCTCTGACAGCACTTCCTCTGACATCTTATCTTCCACGTACCACTCCATCTCCTCTACCAGAGGAGGGCCTCTGGGGACCACAGCAGTTAAGCAAAAGCCTGGTGGGAGATTTGCATGAGGAAGCTGGGAGAGAGGATGAGAGAGGATGACTTCCTGCAGACAGTGGTGGAATATGAGGTTTGGAGGTCACAGGAGGTTGGTGAAACCTTAATTGGAGAGGACGGACTCATAGTAATGGCTGCAACGGAATTAATGGAATGGTATCGAACTCATCAAACAATGGTTTCCATGCGTTTGATAGCATTCCATTCACTCAATTTCAGACATTATTATAAGCTGTCCTCCCCTCAGCAGCCTCCTGTGTTGGAGGTAGTGGTGGAGGAGGGAGGAATGTAAAGGGTGGAGGATGGATTGGGGCATTGGGTAGTGGAAGCTACTTTTTTTAGGATTCAGTGCTTCTGAACAATGGAAACTTTGATAGCAAAGAAGTAAAGCATGTACATCACCCAGGGTCAATGACGAATAAGGATTTCAAAATGGGAAGAAAATAAATGTGTTAAAAATGCTAATTAAGTTATTTCTACCTTCATTAGTATTGTATATATATTTCAACAAGTTTTAGTCACCGAGAATTAAATGCATGTCATTCGGTGTAGCTTTTTCAAATTATTTGTTTATTTACCAGTGTTAGCATTTAGCTGTCTATAGATAGTAATGGTTTGATCTCAACAAACATGTACTGCTTTGAAAATCAAAATTGCTTTTCTACTAACATGAGCTCATTTGTTGATTTTAGCACCCACAATTTCATGCTCAAAAGTGAAAAAAGCTGGAAAATTTCTAAAAAGGTTTTTCTGTAAAGGAGTAAAGATTGTTATTGTATCCTCAGCTTGACAAAACTAAAACCTGCGTTACACAGTCTGACTGTGGCATCGTTATACCGAACGACATACTGTGAGACTCCACATTGGATTATCCTAAAAGACTGTCTCAGCAACAAAGATGTACTTATTACATACTAAATATAAAATAAGAGGTACTGGCAATCAGTTTTAATCAGCTTTTTTTTACTGTCAGGTAAATGGAGAAAAGGCATATGGAAAAGGCATATCAGAACTCTAATTCATATATGACATGAAGTCAAGATCAATTCATTTTGAAACATTGTAAAGTATACCATTTTGATTGAATAACATTGTTAGCAAAATGTGATGAACTTGGATTGAAAACCAAATTTGTCACGATCGCTCATTAACGAGAAGGACCAAGGCGCAGCGTGATATGTATTCATATTTATTTCCGTACTGAACACACGACAAAACAACAAACGAAACATGAAGTCCGAGGTAGACAAAATAACATACCTCACACGGAACAAGATCCCACACAGACTGGTGCCAAAAGGCTGCCTAAGTATGGGCCCCAATCAGAGACAACGAGCTACAGCTGCCTCTGATTGGGAACCACCCTGGCCAACATAGATCTAAACGATCTAGAAACTAAACATAGAAATAAACACAACACGAAATATACACACCCTGACTCAACAAATAACCGTCCCCTGAGTCAGGGCGTGACAAAATTAACTAAATCCTGGTTGGTGTCTTATCCAACTGACAAGACTGAGGATGCTATGAAAGAATGACACTGCCTGTTTATCATTTGGAATGTTGGTTTAAAACTTAAATTAATATTTTTTTTACTTTATACTTTCTGTTCACATTTGACTTCTGTTACATGGCCTTGTAACCATCACTTTAAGTTAAGCTACAAAATACCCAATCTGTGGTGTACTCTCCCCATTTTAGCTGGAGCCTTTGAGTTACCACATTACATTTTACATTTACATTTTAGTCATTTAGCAGACGCTCTTATCCAGAGCAACTTACAGTTAGTGAGTGCATACATTTTCATACCACATCCGATTGAATTGTTCGAAGTCCGGGCTGCATCGTTTTGAGCTGCGATTGGTGGATGGCTCTGGCTCTGAGATGACTGCTTTCACGTCAGATATGTAGTAAAAGATCACATCGCTTGTTTCTGGCCACATGAATGAGTTCTTTCCCAAAGTTTATCTCATGCAGCTCACCTCAATTTCATTCCCCACCAGATCAAGGACTTGGCCGACATAGGTTGATGATCATACATCACAATAACAAACTTCCCAACTAAATCCGGTGTGTTTTTTTGTGCAGGCTGCAGTATTGACTTTGAGCTTGTGGTGGCAGGCTCCTCAGATCCTTCTTGATTGAAGTCCACCTCATTTGGACTGTTGCAGTCACAATGTCTCTATCCGCAGCTGCAGAAGCAGGACAGCTCTCTGTGACTTATCTTCCCAGGGGTTTGTGAGGAAATCTGATGTATTTTCATGGTGCCTTTAACCACTTGCAACTGACTCGGCACTACATTGTCCTATCTACACACATCATCTTCAGATGCCCAAAAGTACTTTATGCTTGAGCTTATGTTCTCCTGTAGTTTGCTGTACAGATCTTTTGGGGTCTGAATATACAGTGCCTTCGGATAGTATTCAGACCCCTTGACTTTTTCCACATTTTGTTACATTACAGCCTTATTCTAAAATTGTTTTTTTTTAAACAATCCTCAGCAATCTACACACAATACGCCATAATCACAAAGCGAGAACAGGTTTTTAGAAATGTTTGCAAATGTATAAAAAAAAAAAACGGAAATACCTTAGTTACAGAAGTATTCAGCCCCTTTGCTATGAGACTCGAAATTGAGCACAGAGAGATCCTTGATGAAAACCTGCTCCAGAGCGCTCAGGACCTCAGACTGGGGTGAAGGTTCATCTTCCAAAAGGACAACAACCCTAAGCACACAGCCAAGACAACGCAGGAGTGGCTTCGGGACAAGTCTCTGAATGTCCTTGAGTGGCCCAGTCAGAGCCCGGACTTGAACCTGATCGAACATCTCTGGAGAGACCTGAAAAACCATCCAACCTGATAGAGCTTGAGAGGATCTGCAGAGAAGAATGGAAGAAACTGTCACGCCCTGGCTCTGGGGACTCTTAAATGTTGAGCCAGGGTGTGGATTTTTCTATGTTTCGTTTTCTATGTTTTTTGTTCTAGATCGTTTAGATCTATGTTGGCCAGGGTGGTTCCCAATCAGAGGCAGCTGTAGCTCGTTGTCTCTGATTGGGGACCATACTTAGGCAGCCTGTTGGCACCAGTTATTTTGTGGGATCTTGTTCCGTAAAGGTTTGTGTTGTTGTAACCTCAGGACTTCACGTATCGTTCGTTTTGTTGTTTTGTTCGTGTGTTGTGTACTAAATAAAATGTACGCTTATCACGCTGCGCCTTGGTTCATCAGTCAACGTTCGTGACAGAAACTCCCCAAATACAGGTGTGCCAAGCTTGTAGCATCATACCCAAGAAGACTCGATGCTGTAATCGCTGCCAAAGGTGCTTCAACAAAGCACTAAGTAAAGGTTCTGAATACCTATGAAAATGTTATATTTCCGTTTCTTATTTATAATAAATTAGCAAAAATCTCTAAAAACCTGTTTTTGCTTTGTCATTATGTGGTATTGTGTGTAGATTGATGAATAAAAAAAACAATTTAATCAATTTTAGAATGAGGCTGTAACGTAACAAAATAGTGGAAAAAGTCAAGGGGTCTGAATACTTTCCAAAGTCACTGTATGCTTCCAATTTCACCATGTCATCAGCACTACATTTGACTGCTCCACCGACTCCAGACACGATACATACAGTCTTTGCTATTAGGGTCACACACTATGGAGGCCAGCAGCTCTGAGATGCTTGAGGTTTTCGAATATCCACTTTGGTTCAGTTTGTCAGCAAAGAGCTTGACATTTTCATGATCAATGCATGCACAAGTGTTGCAATCACTTGTTTTTGGTTCTGTGACATAAAAGGGATTCAAATGCACAAACTGTCTGTATGACAGGGAGAGTTCCTTTATTGCCTTTTTTTATACTGTGAGAGGAGCTCTTTCAAAGGTCTGAGAAGGACTCGTCTCTGAACTTTCTCGTTGTGCTTCGTTACGGTGTCTTTGTTCCCAGGCAGAAGTCTGCTATTTTCAACTGTGCCTTTTCTTTACCTAACTCTACATCACTTCTCTCTGGGGTTGATGAAGCAAGTGGTTGTCCCTGCTCTGTTGGTGGCTTCTCAGGTGGGTGCTGTGAATGTGGTTGGCTTTGCTGTGGAGTTGAGGGCTGAGGTGGGTGCTGCTGTTGAGCTTGTGGCTCTTGTAGATGTTGCTCAGGATGATCCTCAAGATGGATACCATTCCTGGACACTGGAGTAAGGTTCATCACAGCATGCATCTGCCTAAATTTTTCCCTCCGACTCCTCTGGTTTTTCTTCAATTTATCCCTTCTCTTTTCAGCTGCGGAGGTCGTCATCTCCCTAACTGGGCGATGGTCTATGTGCCCATCCTCCTTACATCTGCGGTAGCTAAACACAAGACGAATATAATTACAGAAATATAGTGCAGGCTATAGTCAAAATTACTTCCATTACATGAATATTTCCTAAATGCTATTGTAAACAACCTTTGAGTAATCGCCCACAGCTTAGTCTGACACTCATACATTTGATTGATTACCTAAAATATCTAGCCTACTGCAAATGAGTGTGAACCTAATTGAACTTAGTCTTAGTTCAGGTTTGCTGGTTACTGAACTGCACTTGTCACTTAACTGCAGGACCACTATAATACCTTGCTTTCCTGCTCAGAAGCCAATCTTCCCTAACTAGACGATCTGAGTTCTTCCGGGCCCTGAACCATGCAGCCCTCTCTTTGTTGGATAGAGGCATCTATAACGACAGATATTCCCTCAACATCAAAACTGTACTGATAAAGCATTAATAAAACATAATAATAATTCAGTGCTTATGACTTGAATAGGTCACTTCACAAAAACCAAACAGTAATTACCATGTTGTCATTACTTTTGTTTTTCACAATGTAATAAATAAAGACGAAAAATACCTTAACGCATTAAAATACATAAATGTTATTAATAAAACATACACACATACACTACATTCCCTAAAAGCTTAAGAATAGTCCTGAAAACACAAAAACTATATATGTGTCACGTGGAGTAACGAATTACATTGTGGTATAACAGTTATACAGAATGACAATCGTTACTCCGTATGACAAAAAAACTATTTGAACTTATTCTACAGGCAATTGCTTGGCCACCTATGAAAAAACTATGACCTTGATCTACAGCTTTTTAATGTGCACATCAAATATGCCATTTTAAAATAAAACATACATTTTTAAGCGTTGTACCATATGACACAGGATTTTGTATCATAATGCACCAGTGACCGAAAAGGTGAAATTATCAACATTTTAGGAGAGACTTACTGACCTTTTTGCACTGTGTGGGGGTCCTTCTGTATCTTCTTTCAGATGCAATACCCTGTCATGTGACTATCACAAAGTATTATGGTCTGAAATGGCTCCTGAATGTCTGTTATACTGAATGACATTGAATGAAATCCCAATGTAGGGTCTTTCAAGCATAAAAAGGTAATAAAGATTAGGATCCTCACCATTATTTTTATTTATCAATACAGATACCCTCACAATTACGCCAGAGGAGTTTATTTTATTTTTATTGGGGTTTGACATTTTTGCATATTGATTTTAGTTGGACATTTACTCCGAATGACATTTTGGTACCTCTATAGCTCCCTAAATTCCCATTATTCATAATGAATACCCTTATAAGCTGATAAATATGGTTAATTTAAGTCTTATAATGCAGTGTTTATATGTATATTTTTATAATACTGTAAATATGCATCGGACACCAAAATGGACAATCGCGTCATTCTGTGGAGAAACCCCCTAAAATGTCTCCCCTTGTTAAAATGACATATGGAAATCAGCTATTTTGCATTCAGGCTACAGAGCCCTACATCCATCAGTCTCCCTAGGCAGACTTGAACCTCCCACAATGTATCAAAGCTACTTTGCCTAGGGTTGGGTTTACGAGACATGTGGCAGCCCAGGGGAGTCAGAGGTGAAACTCACAATAAAATAAGACAGCGGGAGACTGTTTTGCGGTGCTCAAACAAAAGTTGTTCTTTAACCTCTTCGGGATCGGTGTCCCGTATACGGGACGGTTGAGCTAACGTTCGCTAATGTGATTAGCATGACTGTTGTAAGTAACAGCAAACTTCCAGGACATAGACATGTCTTATATATCCAGAAAGCTTAAATTCTTGTTAATCTAACTGCACTGTCCAATTTACAGTCACTATTACAGTGAAAAAATACCATGCTATTGTTTGAGGAGAGTGCACCAAAAGAAAAACGTATCACGGCAACTGGTTTGATTCATTCACCTCTGAAGGTAAATAATGTACTTGCAGTCAGTAATCTTGCTCTGATTTGTCATCCTAAGGGTCCCAGAGATAAAATGTAGCATAGTTTTGTTTGATAAAATCAATTTTTATATTCAAATGTAGGAACTGGGTTCTACATTTTGAACCCCTGCTGTCTCTGGCTCCACACCCACCCCGCCCGGCCATCTAGATGTGTGAAAGTTAGTGTATAAGCTAATGATCCATCATGTATGACATTCCTGTGAGTGTGTAAACTTACATTTTGTATTACCATATCATTTTTGTATGTTCTCTAGTTATGTACTTGAAAATGTATTAATTGACCAATTTGGCACATTTGGGCAGACTTGATACAAAATAGTCCAGTATTGCAATGCTTCACTGGATCAATCTGAAACGTTGCACATCCACTGCTGCCATCTAGTGGCCAATATCTAAATTGCGCCTAAACTGCAATGTTTGTATTATCTTTTACCAGATCTAATGTGTTATATTCTCCTACATTAATTTCACATTTCCACAAACTTCAAAGTGTTTCCTTTCAAATGGTATCAGGAATATGCATATCCTTGCTTCAGGTCCTGAGCTACAGGCAGTTAGATTTGGGTATGTCATTTTAGCCTAAAATTGAAAAAAAAGAATTGTGTATTGTGTAGAATGTAATTGTATGCTGTAGCGTTAAGATTTCCCTTCACTGGAACTAAGGGGCCTAGCCCGAACCATGAAAAACAGCCCCAGACTATTATTCCTCCTTCACCAAACTTACAGGTATCACTATGCATTTGGGCAGGTAGCGTTCTCCTGGCATCTGCAAACCCAGATTTGTCCGTCGGACTGCCAGATGGTGAAGCGTGATTCATCACTCCAAAGAACACATTTTCAGTGCTCCAGAGTCCAATGGCGGTGCGCTTTACACCACTCCAGCTGATTCTTGGCATTGCGCATGGTGATCTTAGGCTTGTATGCAGCTGCTCGGCCATGGAAACCCATTTCATGAAGCTCCCAACAAACAGTTCTTGTGATGACGTTGCTTCCAGAGGCAGTTTGGAACTCGATAGTGAGTGTTGCAACCGAGGACAGATAATTTTTACACACCACGCGCTTCAGCACTCGCGCTACAGTGTAGTATGACATGAATGCTTTCATATGTTGACACTGTGAAACCTGAATCGCCTGTTACAGTTTTAGGTTCCCTGACTTAAAGTTATCCTCTTCATTTTGATCACCACCTGGTGAAGTAATACAAATGTGTGATTCACCTGTCAGGATAAGTAAAACGCTTTTCGATCTGTCATTCTGTCTATATTCCCAAAGAAGCCATGGAGAAGGACAAATGAGGAAGAGATGTGGAAGGCAGGAACCATCTGGAATGAGTTCAAGAAAACTGCCCAGAACAGAGTCTGCTGGAGATGCACCGTTGAGGCCATTTTCTCCACTAGTAGCTGAAGGGAATATCTCAAGAAAGTCAAGTAAGTCATTCTGTCTATCAATGTTCTGCTCGTGTATGTCTAAAGTCAGCATGGAATGAAAATTATTCTCCAATCTGGCCTGAGCCTGTCAGTGTCTGTGTGAGGATGCTGAGGCTCTCAGGTTGAGCCAACCGCCTCCAATACCCCCCTTCATTAATACAAGAGCAGTGGTGGAAAAAGTACCCAATTGTCATACTTGAGTAAAAGTATAGATACCTACCTTAATAGAAAGTTAAAATACTGCAGTGCATTCGGAAAGTATTCAGACCCCTTGACTTTTTCCATATTTTGTTACGTTACAGCGTTATTCTAAAATTGATTAAATTGTTTTAATGACAAAGCAAAAACAGGTTTTACGAATTTTAGCAAATTTATAAAAAATAAACAACGGAAATATCACATTTACATAAGTATTCAGACCCTTTAGTCAGTATTTTGTTGAAGCACCTTTGGCTGTGATTACAGCCTTAAGTGTCTTGGGTATGACGCTACTAGCTTGGCACACCTGTATTTGGGGAGTTTCTCCCATTCTTCTCTGCAGATCCTCTCAAGCTCTGTCAGGTTGGATGGGGAGCGTTGCTTCACAGCTATTTTCAGGTCTCTCCTGAGATGTTCAATCGGGTTCAAGTCCGGGCTCTGGCTGGGCCACTCAAGGACAGTCAGAGACTTGTCCCAAAGCCACTCCCGCATTGTCTTGGCTGTGTGTTTAGGGTTGTTGTCCTGTTGGAA
This sequence comes from Coregonus clupeaformis, assembly GCF_020615455.1. Taxonomy (NCBI): domain Eukaryota; kingdom Metazoa; phylum Chordata; class Actinopteri; order Salmoniformes; family Salmonidae; genus Coregonus; species Coregonus clupeaformis. Next base: position 4,581,634 of record NC_059216.1, on the reverse strand, counting down.
GGTATGGTGGAAAAATTACAAGATTATGTTTAATACTGTTTTATTCAATAGAATAGATTGGAATCCAAGATGGTGTAACAGTGTGGTCGTGAATTGTGTTGTGTCCTCCTTTGTTTTTTGTCTTTTTTTCGTATATATTTCTCTATCTCACTTCCCATCCTTTAACCAAATATACTTTCCTGCAACCCGCCTCACCCGATGTGGAACGGATTCTATTATTTCTTTATTTTTTTCAAGAACCTACGGCTGAAACTAGCCAGCTAGCCAGCTAACTAGCTACTTGCTATTAGCCACCGTTAGCGTTCTTCACCACTGTCCGTGGCCTGCACTACCTACCAGCCAGCTCTAGCCTGGACAATTATCAGTCTGCACAGCGTGCTATCGACCCAGAGCATATCAGATTTTCTGCCGGAATCACTGAATCACTGGACCTTAACACCGGATCATCGCAACTAGCTAGCTGCAACCGAATGGCTGTTGTTGGCTAATTCACCACTGTCCCGATGCACCAGTTAGCCTTGAGCTAGCCTCGAGCCAGGCCCATCTACCTCTCTGTCAACCAGACGGGACCACTTAGTGTCGACACGGAGCCCCGCCGATCCATCACGACTGGTCTGCCGACGTAATCGTCAGATGTGGTTTCAACAGGCTTCCAGTTGTGACGACCACAAAGATCCATCTGTTATCCCCGGCCCGCTAGCACGCGCAATCAACAGCCGTGCCTCCTGCTCCCCTGTGCTGTAGCAGCCTACAAACTGCTCCCGGACATAGCTATTGCTGTTCACTGGACCTTATAATCACTCAGCTACACAGCTGATGCCTGCTGGACTGTTCCTTTACACTGTACCCTATCCTGTTTATCTGTTTAGCCTCAGCCCAAACTTTCATCGCCATTACCAGTTGTTGTCTTAGCCCTCTCGAATAACACTTGTGATTGCACTATGCCTCTCTCCCATGTCAATATGCCTAGCCTATTGCTGTTTGGGCTACTTCTTATTGTACTATTTCACTGTAGAACCTCCAGTCCCGCTCAACCAGCCTCAGAGAGCTCCTTTGTCCCACCCCCCATAGATGCGGAGACCAGTTCAATCGGTACCTCCAGTGATGCTACCTCTTTCATCGTTACCCAATGCTTAGGTGTACCTCCACTGTACTCATATCCTTCCATATCCTTGTCTGTACATAATGCCCTGAATCTATTCCACAACGCCCGGAAATCTGCCCCTTTTATTCTCTGTACCCAACGCACTAGAAGACCAGTTCTTAAAGCCTTTAGCCGTATCCTTATTCTATTCCTCCGCTGTTCCTCTGGTGATGTAGAGGTTAACCCAGGTCCTGTAGCCCCCAGTATCACTCCTACTCCCCAGGCGCTATCATTTGTTGACTTCTGTAACCGTAAAAGCCTTGGATTCTTGCATGTCAACATCAGAAGCCTCCTCCCCAAGTTTGAGTTATTCACTGCGTTAGCACACTCTGCCAACCCTGATGTTCTAGCAGTGTCTGAATCCTGGCTTAGGAAGGCCACCAAAAATTCAGAAATGTCCATCCCTTATTACAACATTTTCCATCTAGATAGAACTGCCAAAGGGGGCGGAGTTGCAATCTACTGTAGAGATAGCCTGCAGAGCTCTATCATACTATCCAGGTCTGTGCCCAAACAGTTTGAGCTTCTACTTCTAAAAATCCACCTTTCCAGAAATAAGTCTCTCACTGTTGCCGCTTGCTACAGACCCCCCTCAGCCCCCAGTTGTGCCCTGGACACCATATGTGAATTGCTTGCCGCCCATCTATCCTCTGAGTTCGTACTGCTTGGTGACCTAAACTGGGATATGCTTAACACCCCGGCCGTCCTACAATCTAAACTAGATGCCCTCAATCTCACACAAATGATCAAGGAACCTACCAGGTACAACCCTAAATCCGTAAACATGGGCACCATCATAGATATCATCCTGACTAATTTACCTTCTAAATACACCTCCGCTGTCTTCAACCAGGATCTCAGCGATCACTGCCTCATTGCCTGCGTCTGTAATGGGTCCGCGGTCAAACGACCACCCCTCATCACTGTCAAACGCTCCCTAAAACACTTCAGCGAGCAGGCCTTTCTAATTGACCTGGCCCGGGTATCCTGGATGGATATTGACCTCATTCCGTCAGTAGAGGATGCCTGGATGTTCTTCAAAAGTGCTTTCCTCTCCATCTTAAATAAGCATGCCCCATTCAAAAAATTCAGAACTAAGAACAGATATAGCCCCTGGTTCACCCCAGACTTGACTGCCCTTGACCAGCACAAAAACATCCTGTGGTGTACTGCATTAGCATCGAACAGCCCCCGTGATATGCAACTTTTCAGGGAAGTCAGGAACTAATATACACAATCAGTTAGGAAAGCAAAGGCTAGCTTTTTCAAACAGAAATTTGCATCCTGTAGCACTAACTCCAAAAAGTTTTGGGACACTGTAAAGTCCATGGAGAATAAGAGCACCTCCTCCCAGTTACCCACTGCACTGAGGCTAGGAAACACTGTCACCACTGATAAATCTACGATAATCGAGAATATCAATAAGCATTTTGCTACGGCTGGCCATGCTTTCCACCTGGCTACCCCTACCCCGGCCACCAGCTCTGCACCCTCCGCTGGCAACTTGCCCATGTCCCCCCACTTCTCCTTCACCCAAATTCAGATAGCTGATGTCCTGAAAGAGCTGCAAAATCTGGACCCCTACAAATCAGCTGGGCTATACAATCTGGACCCTTTCTTTCTAAAATTAGCCGCCGAAACTGTCGAAACCCCTATTACTAGCCTGTTCAACCTCTCTTTCGTATCGTCTGAGATCCCCAGAGATTGGAAAGTTGCCGCGGTCATCCCCCTCTTCAAATGGGGTGACACTCTAGATCCAAACTGTTACAGACCTATATCCATCCTGCCCTGCCTTTCGAAAGTATTTGAATGCCAAGTTAACAAACAAATCACCAACCATTTCGAATCCCACCGTACCTTCTCCGCTATGCAATCTGGTTTCCGAGCTGGTCATGGGTGCACCTCAGCCACGCTCAAGGTCCTAAACGATATAATAACAGCGATCGATAAAAGATAGTACTGTGCAGCCGTCTTTATCGACCTGGCCAAGGCTTTTGACTCTGTCAATCACCGCATTCTTATTGGCAGACTAAATAGCCTTGGTTTCTCAAATGACTGCCTCGCCTGGTTCACCAACTACTTCTCAGATAGAGTTCAATGTGTCAAATCGGAGGGCCTGTTGTCTGGACCTATGGCAGTCTCTATGGGGGTGCCACAGGGTTCAATTCTCGGGCCGACTCTATTCTCTGTGTATATCAATGATGTCGCTCTTGCTGCTGGTGACTCTCAGATCCACCTCTACGCAGACGACACCATTTTGTTTACATCTGGCCCTTCATTGGACACTGTGTTAACAAACCTCCAAACGAGCTTCAATGCCATACAACACTCCTTCCGTGGCCTCCAACTGCTCTTAAATGCTAGTTAAACGAAATGCATGCTCTTCAATCGAACGCTGCTTGCACCCGCCCGCCCGACTAGAATCACTACTCTCGGCGGGTCTGACTTGTAACTCTGTGTTTGTTGTTTTTATCACGCTGCTTTGCTTTATCTTGGCCAGGTCGCAGTGGTAAATGAGAACTTGTTCTCAACTGGCTTACCTGGTTAAATAAAGGTGAAATAAATAAAAACAAATAAAAAAATAGGGTTCTTAGAAACTCTCTCTTCTGTGTCTGTGTGAACTGAGATGAGCTTCTGAAGCTGAGGCTGGCAATTGATTTATGAATGGCTAGGTGATTAAACCAACAGCCACATTCCATTTCATGTTTAGTGGTGTGTGAAAGGGAGATGTCTCTGGTCTGACTGAGCCTGCTTTTTAATAGACTGAATTGGTGCATGTAAGGTACCAGGACGAGATATGTTATGAATAGTTGATAAGAACCTTGTCTTTTGTGCCAAACCCTGGTTTCCATGCAATGGGAACAGTCTTCATAGCAGATACTGTCTGCTGTGAATTATTCATTTCTTTCATACAAATCCTAAGCTTTGACCCATTCCACACATCTGCAGTTTGTCATGTAGACTGAGAGGGTGTATCTTTACTATAAAATATATATTATTATAATTGTTTTATTTTTATTTTTCTCTTTTGGGGGTAGATCAGCTTAATATTGCAGATATATTGTACTGTAACTTCCATCAATGTAATTATCTGCATCACTTCCAATCCCCCATGTTTTTTTATATACAGTGCTATGAAAAAGTATTTGCCCACTTTCTAATTTTCTCTACTTTTGCATATTTGTGATACTGAATGTTATCAGATCTTCAACCAAAACCTAATATTAGATAAAGGGAACATAAGTGAACAAATAACACTACAATTACATATTCATTTCATTTATTTCATAAACAAAGTTATGCAACACCCAATTCCCCTGTGTGAAAAAGTAATTGCCCCCTTACACTCAATAACTGGTTGTGCCACCTTTAGCTGCAATGACTCCAACCAAATGCTTCCTGTAGTTGTTGATCAGTCTCTCACGTCGCTGTGGAGGAATTTTGGCCCACTCTTCCATGCAGAACTACTTTAACTCAGTGACGTGTGGGTTTTCAAGCATGAACTGCTAGTTTCAAGTCCTGCCACAACATCTCAATTGGGATTAGGTCTGGACTTTGACTAGGCCATTCCAAAACTTCCAATTTGTTGCTTTTTATCAATTTTCATGTAGACTTGATTGTGTGTTTTGGATCATTGTCTTGCTGCATGACCCAGCTGCGCTTCAGCTTCAGCTCACAGACGGATGGTCTGACATTCTTGTCAAGGTGACGTGTATGCGGTGAACGAAGTCAAGCGCAGGACACCGAGCTACTGGCAGACGTACTTTACTAGCACAGTAAATGAACATACAAAACAAAAACCTCCTAACAGGGAGGAACAATACTCGCATACAACAGCAACTGCCTACCTCACGGAAAACAATCACACACAATAACCAATGAGAGACAGGGGTTATAAAGGGAATACAATGTAACATAATGGAAAACAGGTGTAAACAATAAAGACCAAACAAGACAAACACCGAAACATGGATCGGTAGCAGCTAGTACTCCGTGGACGACGAACCTTGATGGTTTGGGGATGCTTTGCTGCCTCAGGACCTGGACGACTTGCCTTAATAGAAGGAACCATGAATTCTGCTCTGTATCAGAGAATTCTACAGGAGAATGTCAGACCATCCGTCTGTGAGCTGAAGCTGAAGCGCAGCTAGGTCATGCAGCAAGACAATGATCCAAAACACACAATCAAGTCTACATGAATATTGCTAAAAAGCAAGAAATTGGAAGTTTTGGAATGGCCTAGTCAAAGTCCAGACCTAATCCCAATTGAGATGTTGTGGCAGGACTTGAAACGAGCAGTTCATGCTTGAAAACCCACACGTCACTGAGTTAAAGCAGTTCTGCATGGAAGAGTGGGCCAAAATTCCTCCACAGCGACGGGAGAGACTGATCAACAACTACAGGAAGCATTTGGTTGGAGTCATTGCAGCTAAATGTGGCACAACCAGTTATTGAGTGTTAGGGGGGCAATTACTTTTTCACACAGGGGAATTGGGTGTTGCATAACTTTGTTTATGAAATAATTTGTTGACTTATGTTCCCTTTATCTAATATTAGGTTTTGGTTGATGATCTGATAACATTCAGTATCACAAATATGCAAAAGTAGAGAAAATTAGAAAGGGGGCAAATACTTATTCATAGCACTGTATATATATATATATATACAGTGGGGAAAACAGTATTTAGTCAGCCACCAATTGTGCAAGTTCTCCCACTTAAAAAGATGAGAGAGGCCTGTAATTTTCATCATAGGTACACGTCAACTATGACAGACAAATTGAGAAAAAAAATCCAGAAAATCACATTGTAGGATTTTTAATGAATTTATTTGCAAATTATGGTGGAAAATAAGTATTTGGTCACCTACAAACAAGCAAGATTTCTGGCTCTCACAGACCTGTAACTTCTTCTTTAAGAGGCTCCTCTGTCCTCCACTCGTTACCTGTATTAATGGCACCTGTTTGAACTTTTTATCAGTATAAAAGACACCTGTCCACAACCTCAAACAGTCACACTCCAAACTCCACTATGGCCAAGACCACAGAGCTGTCAAAGGACACCAGCAACAAAATTGTAGACCTGCACCAGGCTGGGAAGACTGAATCTGCAATAGGTGAAGACATCAACTGCGGGAGCAATTATTAGGAAATGGAAGACATACAAGACCACTGATAATCTCCCTCGATCTGGGGCTCCACGCAAGATCTCACCCCGTGGGGTCAAAATGATCACAAGAACGGTGAGCAAAAATCCCAGAACCACACGGGGGGACCTAGTGAATGACCTGCAGAGAGCTGGGACCAAAGTAACAAAGCCTACCATCAGTAACACACTACGCCGCCAGGGACTCAAATCCTGCAGTGCCAGACGTGTCCCCCTGCTTAAGCTAGTACATGTCCAGGCCCGTCTGAAGTTTGCTAGAGTGCATTTGGATGATCCAGAAGAGGATTGGGAGAATGTTATATGGTCAGATGAAACCAAAATATAACTTTTTGGTAAAAACTCAACTCGTCGTGTTTGGAGGACAAAGAATGCTGAGTTGCATCCAAAGAACACCATACCTACTGTGAAGCATGGGGGTGGAAACATCATGCTTTGGGGCTGTTTTTCTGCAAAGGGACCAGGACGACTGATCCGTGTAAAGGAAAGAATGAATGGGGCCATGTATCGTGAGATTTTGAGTGAAAACCTTCTTCCATCAGCAAGGGCATTGAAGATGAAACGTGGCTGGGTCTTTCAGCATGACAATGATCCCAAACACACCGCCCGGGCAACGAAGGAGTGGCTTCGTAAGAAGCATTTCAAGGTCCTGGAGTGGCCTAGCCAGTCTCGAGATCTCAACCCCATAGAAAATCTTTGGAGGGAGTTGAAAGCGTGTTGCCCAGCGACAGCCCCAAAACATCACTGCTCTAGAGGAGATCTGCATGGAGGAATGGGCCAAAATACCAGCAACAGTGTGTGAAAACCTTGTGAAGACTTACAGAAAACGTTTGACCTGTGTCATTGCCAACAAAGGGTATATAACAAAGTATTGAGAAACTTTTTTATTGACCAAATACTTATTTTCCACCATAATTTGCAAATAAATTCATAAAAAATCCTACAATGTGATTTTCTGGATTTTTTCCCCACATTTTTTCTGTCATAGTTGACGTGTACCTATGATGAAAATTACAGGCCTCTCTCATCTTTTTAAGTGGGAGAACTTGCACAATTGGTGGCTGACTAAATACTTTTTACCCCCACGGTATAAACCCCAGTCGTACTTTATCAAATGCCTTTTCGAAGTCTGCTATGAATAGCAGGCCTGGTTTCCCAGATTTTCCATAGTGGTCTATTGTTTCCAATACTTGCCTTATGTTATCTCCAATGTATCTTCCATGTAAAAAACCTGTCTGATTAGAATGAATAATATCCAACAATACCTTTTTAATTCTATGCGCTATACATTTTGCTAGAATTTTAGCATCACAACACTGAAGTGTAAGGGTCCTCCAATTTTTTTAATGGACTGGATCTTTATATTTTCCACTTATATCCTGTTTCAGTAATAATGAGATCATACCTTCTTCTTGAGTGTCAGATAATCTACCATTTACATAGGAGTGGTTAAAACATGCTAATAACGGTCCTCTTAGTATATCAAAAAAGGTTTGGTATACCTCGACTGGTATGCCATCCAACCCTGGAGTTTTCCCGGACTTAAAGTCTTTAATTGTATCCAGAAGTTCCTCCTCTGTAATTTCACCTTCACATGAGTCTTTCTGTATGGCTGTTAATTTTACATTATCAATAGAAAGAACATCTCTACAATTAGCTTCAGTTAGAGGAGATGGAGGCGACTGAAACGAAAACATATGCTTAAAGTACTTTGTTTCCTCCTTCAAAATATAATTTGGTGAATCATGGGTGACTCCGTCAATTGTAACCAGTTTCATTAAATTCATGCATGTGCGAGCAAGGAGGCCTACAAACCTGACTCAGTTACACCAGCTCTGTCAGGAGGAATGGGCCAAAATTCACCCAACTTATTGTGGGAAGCTTGTGGAAGGCTACCCGAAACATTTGACCCAAGTTAAACAATTTAAAGGCAATGCTACCAAATACTAATTGAGTGTATGTAAACTTCTGACCCACTGGGAATGTGATGATAGAAATAAAAGCTGAAATAAATCATTCTCTCTACTATTATTCTGACATTTCACATTCTTAAAATAAAGCGGTGATCCTAACTGACCTAAGACAGGGAATTTGTACTAGGATTAAATGTCAGAAATTGTGAAAAACTGAGTTTAAATGTATTTGGCTAAGGTGTATGTAAACTTCCGACTTCAACTGTAACTATAAAACACTTATGGGATTTTCTCCGTCCGGGTACTACATTTAAAATAAAACTGCCCATAAATCCTGAAATTAGTGTATTTTCCGCAGAAAATATAGTTAGAGCGAATTAAGGTGGAATCTCTAAGTAACTTTTAACATAGTACAAAGCCAAATTAGGGTTTCCATCAAAATAATTATCATTGTGATGTAATAAAGGAATTTCATTATGTTTCCAAATCAATGAATATGGATTTAACTCGTTGACTGATAATGTATTACCTTTGAGCATGATCTTTGCAAAGAAACACTTGGATGACCTTTAAGGCTGTTTTCTGGTAATTGTGTTGTTATTATGTGCCAGATGTTAAGACTACAAACCATTGTAAAAGGGCTATTTGTGAGATTTACTTGTCATTTCAAGAGGCATAGGGTCTGTGTTACTGACTAAAATCGGGGTTTCTGATTGTAATTCAACTTTGTTTGAAGATGTAAGCTGAATGATTTAGCAGTTTGCTTAGTTCAAATTTAAAGACGCATTTATTCAACGTGAATGGCGGGACGATTTTGAGGTAATAATTTGTTGTGTTGCCTAATGGTTTGCGGGAGGAAACTACTGAGAATGGGGTTGTAATTTAAAATACTGAATTGAATATGGATATGGAACATATGCTTGTCAACAACAGCAAGTGTTTGGAATGGACTTGCGAAAGTATTCACCCCCCTTGGCATTTTTCCTATTTTGTTGCCTTACAACCTGGAATTAAAATGGATTTTTGGGGGGTTTGTATCATTTGATTTACACAACATGCCTACCACTTTGAAGATGCAAAAAAAATAATAGTGTGAAACAAACAAGAAATAAGACATAAAAAACAGAAAACTTGAGCGTGCATAACTATTCACCCCCCCAAAGTCAATACTTTGTAGAGCCACCTTTTGCAGCAATTACAGCTGCAAGTCTCTTGGGGTATGTATCTATAAGCTTGGCACATCTAGCCACTGGGATTTTTGCCCATTCTTCAAGGCAAACCTGCTCCAGCTCCTTCAAGTTGGATGGGTTCCGCTGGTGTACAGCAATCTTTAAGTCATACCACAGATTCTCAATTGGATTGAGGTCTGGGCTTTGACTAGGCCATTCCAATACATTTAAATGTTTCCCCTTAAACCACTCGAGTGTTGCTTTAGCAGTATGCTTAGGGTCATTGTCCTGCTGGAAGGTGAACCTCCGTCCCAGTCTCAAATCTCTGGAAGACTGAAATAGATTTCCCTCAAGAATTTCCCTGTATTTAGCGCCATCCATCAATCCTTCAATTCTGACCAGTTTCCCAGTCCCTGCCGATGAAAAACATCCCCACAGCATGATGCTGCCACCACCATGCTTCACTGTGGGGATGGTGTTCTCTGGGTGATGAGAGGTGTTGGGTTTGCGCCAGACATAGCGTTTTCCTCATCTGACCAGAGTACATTCTTCCATATGTTTGGGGAGTCTCCCACATGCCTTTTGGCGAACACCAAACGTGTTTGCTTATTTTTTCTTTAAGCAAAGGCTTTCTTCTGGCCACTCTTTCGTAAAACCCAGCTCTGTGGAGTGTACGGCTTAAAGTGGTCCTATGGACAGATACTCCAATCTCCGCTGTGGAACTTTGCAGCGCCTTCAGGGTTATCTTTGGTCTCTTTGTTGCCTCTCTGATTAATGCCCTCCTTGCCTGGTCCGTGAGTTTTGGTGGGCGGCCCTCTCTTGGCATGTTTTTTTATATATTTTTTTTAGGGGTAGATTGCAGCTTTAATATTGCAGATAGATTGTAACGTCCAACAATGTAATTGTCTGCATCACTTCCAATCCCACATATGTTTTTTTTCTTCTCGCAAATATATATATATGGAAAGTAATAAAGGGAAATATATATTTTTAAAGGGTATGTAGATGTATGTGTATATATGTATGTATGTGTATATATATACAGTGAGGGAAAAAACTATTTGATCCCCTGCTGATTTTGTACGTTTGCCCACTGACAAAGAAATTATCAGTCTATAATTTTAATGGTAGGTTTATTTGAACAGTGAGAGACAGAATAACAACAAAAAAAAACAGAAAAACGCATGTCAAAATGTGAGTGGTCCTCTGTAGCTCAGCTGGTAGAGCACGGCGCTTGTAACGCCAAGGTAGTGGGTTCGATCCCCGGGACCACCCATACACAAAAATTTATGCACGCATGACTGTAAGTCGCTTTGGATAAAAGCGTCTGCTAAATGGCATATTATTATTATTATAACCAGTATTTGATACACTGCCGATTTTGCAGGTTTTCCTATTTACAAAGCATGTAGAGGTCTGTAATTTTTTATAATAGGTACACTTCAACTGTGAGAGACGGAATCTAAAACAAAAACTCCAGAAAATCACATTGTATGATTTTTAAGTAATTAATTTGCATTTTCTTGCATGACATAAGTATTTGATCACCTACCAACCAGTAAGAATTCCGGCTCTCACAGACCTGTTCGTTTTTCTTTAAGAAGCCCTCCTGTTCTCCACTCATTACCTGTATTAACTGCACCTGTTTGAACCCGTTACCTGTATAAAAGACACCTGTCCACACACTCAATCAAACAGACTCCAACCTCTCCACAATGGCCAAGACCAGAGAGCTGTGTAAGGACATCAGGGATAAAATTGTAGACCTGCACAAGGCTGGGATGGGCTACAGGACAATAGGCAAGCAGCTTGGTGAGAAGGCAACAACTGTTGGCGCAATTATTGGAAAATGGAAGAAGTTCAAGATGACGGTCAATCACACTCGGTCTGGGGCTCCATGCAAAATCTCACCTCGTGGGGCATCAATGATCACGAGGAAGGTGAGGGATCAGCCCAGAACTACACGGCAGGACCTGGTCAATGACCTGAAGAGAGCTGGGACCACAGTCTCAAAGAAAACCATTAGTAACACACTACGCCATCATGGAATAAAATCCTGCAGCGCACGCAAGGTCCCCCTGCTCAAGCCAGCGCATGTCCAGGCCCGTCTGAAGTTTGCCAATGACCATCTGGATGATCCAGAGGAGGAATGGGAGAAGGTCATGTGGTCTGATGAGACAAAAATAGAGCTTTTTGGTCTAAACTCCACTCGCCGCGTTTGGAGGAAGAAGAAGGATGAGTACAACCCCAAGAACACCATCCCAACCGTGAAGAATGGAGGTGGAAACATCATTATTTGGGAATGCTTTTCTGCAAAGGGGACAGGACGACTGCACCGTATTGAGGGGAGGATGGATTGGGCCATGTATCGCGAGATCTTGGCCAACAACCTCCTTCCCTCAGTAAAAGCATTGAAGATGGGTCGTGGCTGGGTCTTCCAGCATGACAACGACCTGAAACACACAGCCAGGGCAACTAAGGAGTGGCTCCGTAAGAAGCATTTCAAGGTCCCGGAGTGGCCTAGCCAGTCTCCAGACCTGAACCCAATAGAAAATCTTTGGAGGGAGCTGAAAGTCCGTATTGCCCAGCGACAGCCCTGAAACCTGAAGGATCTGGAGAAGGTCTGTATGGAGGAGTGGGCCAAAATCCCTGCAGCAGTGTGTGCAAACCTGGTCAAGACCTACAGGAAACGTATGATCTCTGTAATTGCAAACAAATGTTTCTGTACCAAATATTAAGTTCTGCTTTTCTGATGTATCAAATACTTATGTCATGCAATAAAATGCAAATTAATTACTTAAAAATCATACAATGTGATTTTCTGGATTTTTGTTTTAGCTTCCGTCTCTCACAGTTGAAGTGTACCTATGATAAAAATTACAGACCTCTACATGCTTTGTAAGTAGGAAAACCTGCAAAATCGGCAGTGTATCAAATACTTGTTCTCCCCACTGTACATACATATATACACATACATCTACATATCCTTTAAAAAAATATATTTCCCTTTATTACTTTCCAACCCCACCACCTAATTGGAGTAAACTTGTGAACAACAATGCTTAGGCCTGTACTTCCTGTTTATACATACTATATACATTTTATGGACACAGTCAACTTTACAATAATTCTATTTTGTTTTGTTTTTACTCTTTAACTTCTTCCTCTACCCTCAACCTCTCCAATCATTTTCATGATGTCCATCCGGTTTGCTTTTATATGCCATATCTTTCTAACTGTTCTCTTTCACAAAAGCTCTCAACCTATAACCTATATACTTATTATGGACACAGTATGCTTACATTATTAGTTATCTTGTTGTTATTAGTTGTTGTTAGTTGTTATTAGTCCCATCCTTCAACTCCATTCAACACCACCCATCTATCTCTTAACACCATCCATATTGGATTTCTATTTGCCATATATTTTTCAACTGTACTGTCATGTTTTACAGAAGTTCTGAACCTTTCTATTCTCATTGTTTCTACAGATTGTCAATTGAAAATTATTATGTTATTTAATGCAAGGCCGACAGACAAGTTTCTTACTTTTCCCCCCTTCCACTTTCCTCTTCCATTTTTGCGGTAATGCTGCAATTATTTGGTTGTAATTTTGGGTAGAGCATACATTTCCATATGTTTTTGTTAGCTGCATGTGTGACACAACTCCACCAGTCCTACCGATGATATCATTTACGAAGATTATACCTTTTTTTAAAATTTTGTCAAAAGAAAAAGTTTTTTTTATCAATTAGTATATTTGAGTTTAACCACAATATTTATTGCATTATTTATTCTGTCGTTTCTGGAAGATTAAATTGAAATTGCAACCAAACTTTCTATGGCTTGTTTTAGAAATAGGGATATTTGGGAGATGATTTCCTTTTCAAATAACTGAAAGTGAGAGGTTGTAATCTGAATAAAGGGAAAAAGGCCATTCTTGAACATTGGGTGAGACAATCTTACTAATTTGCTAGAGAACCAGTTCGGATTTAAGTATACCTTTTGTATGACTGAAGCTTTTAGTGATAGGTCTAATGCTTTCATATTTAATAATTTACTGTCCTCCGAATTCATATTCATTATATAAATAGGCCTGTTTAATTTTGTCTGGCTTGCCGTTCCAAATTAAATGGAATATTTACAATTTTTAATAATTTAAAAAACGGTTTGCTATGCGTAGGCAAGACCAAAAGCAAATAAGTAAACTGGGATAATACTAAAGAGTTAATCAGGGTGATTTTTCCACAAATTGACAGGTATTTACCTTTCCATGGTAGCAAGATCTATTTTTGTTAACTTTCTATTAAAATGTATTGTATGTGAGATCCTTTATTTCATTTGGGATATGTATTCCGAGTATATCCACATCACCATCAGACCATTTTATTGGTAAACTACATGGTAATGTAAAATTTTTATTTGTTAGTGATCCAATACGTAATATAGTACATTTATCATAATTTGGTTGTAATCCAGAGAGGTTAGAACATGTATCTAGATCCTCTATGAGGCTGTGGAGGGATTCAAGTTGTGGATTTAAAAGAAAACATGAATCATCAGCATACAATGACACCTTTGTTTTTAAGCCCTGGATTTCTAATCCCTTGATATTATTGTTGGATCTGATTTTAATAGCTAAGAGCTCAATAGCCATAATAAATAGATATGCCGATAGTGGACAACCTTGTTTCACTCCTCTTGACAGTTTAAAACGTTCTGAGAAATAGCCATTATTTACTATTTTACACCTAGGGTTACTATACATGATTTTAACCCATTTTATAAGAGATTCTCCAAAATTGAAATGCTCCAGGCATTTATATATAAACCCCAGTCGTACTTTATCAAATGCCTTTTCGAAGTCTGCTATGAATAGCAGGCCTGGTTTCCCAGATTTCTCATAGTGTTCTATTGTTTCCAGTACTTGCTTTATATTATCTCCAATGTATCTTCCATGTAAAAAAAAACCTGTCTGATTAGAATGAATAATGTCTGACAATACCTTTTTAATTCTATGCGCTATACATTTTGCTAGAATTTTTGCATCACAACACTGAAGTGTAAGGGGCCTTCAATTTTTTTAATGGACTAGATCTTTATATTTTCCACTTGTATCCTGTTTCAGTAATAATAAAATCAGACCTTCTTCTTGAGTGTCTGATAATCTACCATTTACATAGGAGTGGTTAAAACATGCTAATAACGGTCCTCTGAGTATTTAATTGCATCCAGAAGTTCCTCCTCTGTAATTTCACCTTCACATGAGTCTTTCTGTATGGCTGTTAATTTTACATTATCAATAGAAAAAAATCTCTACAATTAGCTTCAGTTAGAGGAGATGGATGCGACTGAAACAAAAAAATATGCTTAAAGTACTTTGTTTCCTCCGTCAAAATATAATTTGGTGAATAATGGGTGACTCCATCATTTGTAACCAGTTTCAGTAAATTATTTTTGGTAGCATTCCTATTTTGAAGATTAAAAAATAATTTGGAGCATTTTTCCCCATATTCCATCCAGTTTGCTTTATTTTTTATAATATATTACACTAGATCTTTCCTGAATAAGTTTCTCAATTTCTTTTTGTTTTTCCTCTAATTTATTCTGAGCCTCCATGTTACAGTTTTTATTGCTATCTATCTGTTCTGTTAGATCTTCTATTTCCTTTGTTAGTATGGACTCTTTTGACCAAAATTGCTTGTTTTCGAGATGAGTACTGAATTGCATGGCCTCTAAAGGCACATTTAAAGGTGTCCCATGTTATGTTGGGAAAAAATCAGTTCTAAATTCCTCTGTCCAAGTTATCATCCAATAGGCTTTGATGAAATTTTCAATATCCTCACCCACGTGGAAATTCAGTAAGAGTAATGTATATGCCAATGATATGATGGTCCGACCGCTTTCTGTCCCCTATCAACACTTTTTAAACTTTTGGTGCCAACGAGAATGACATAAGAAAGAAGTCAAGACGACTAGGTTGATTGAGTCTCCGCCATGTATATCTCACTAGATCAGGATATTTAAGCCTCCATATATCTACTAGTTCTAATGTATCCATGACATTCATGATTTCCTTAAGAGCATGAGGGTGATTGTTTGTAGTGTGATTTCCTTTGCGGTCCATTGAGCTATTTAAAACAGTATTAAAATCTCCCACCATAATAATAGAGTCTTGAATTGCTTGCAGGGTTGTAATTTATTTTATATATTGTCAAAGAAGTGTGGCTCATTATTATTTGGTTCGTAAAGGTTAATGAGCCATATCTGTTTATGATCCAATAACATATTTAAAATAATCCATCTACCTTGCATATCTGTTTGGACAATTTGTACATTCGGATCGAAATTACTGTTAATTAATATCATCACCCCTTTTGAGTTTCTTTGCCCATGGGAGAAGTATATTTCGCCCCCCAATCATTTTTCCACGCAACTTCATCTAGAATTGTTGAATGAGTTTCCTGTAAACAACAGATATTATATTCCTTCTCTTTGAGCCATGTAAATATTGTTCTTCTTTTGTTATTATCTGCTAAACCATTACAATTATAACTGGCTATACTTATTTCACCATATACCATAATGAGATACAAGTTTCAAATCTATTTATCATTATATATGTTTGTAAATTTACCAATACAAAATACCATAGTGTCACGGTTCAGACAGACGACAAGAGGACCACAATTGCGTCACACCAGAAAGTTTATTTAAACTTAAGGGGAAAGGGATGTAGGGAGTGAGTGAAGGCTCCAGGGGTTATCCCGTCCGATGTGCTGGGTCTGTGCCTCCCCCCAGTGGCAGCGATGCGTCCGATGACGCCGGTGGTTGGTGGTCCAGAAGTCCTGGGGGGAGGAAACACAGACACAACGGGCGGAATGAAACCAGGCAGCAGTACAGTTCAAGGGAAATCCAAAATACGTAGTAGCAAGGCAGAAGGCTGGTCAGAGTTACCGGGATTGAAGAGTAGTCAGGAGTCGTAATGGCAGAAGCAGGTCTGGATCTCCTGAGGCAGAAGAGTATCCAAAAAACAGGCAGGTCCGGGGTCACAAAACCAGGGTGAGCCAGAAGCGCGAGCAAACAGGTTCCGGGTGTGAGCTTTGCAGACGATCTGACGAAGGAGAGCTGAAAGACAGGGCTATAAATACTGGGAGAGGTTAGTGGGTAATGCAGCGCAGCTGGCAGAGTAATTAGAGCCGAGCAGAGCAGGGACAGGTGGAGCTAGTTAGGCTGAGTAGAGAGAGAGTGGTGAGCAGAGTGGAAACAACTTAAGGTGGTAACCCAGTGGAGTGAGAGGGCTCATGACAGAACCCCCCAAGGGACGGCCCCAGAAGTCCCAAGAGCAACTACCACGCCGGGCGGGAGGAGGGGAGCCGGAGGAGGGCTAGAACTCCTCCGAGCGGTCCAGCGAACGTCCTCATCCTCGGAGGGAAGCCGGAGGGCCGTGGTCGGGGAGATGGGACAGGTCCCGAGACAGGATCAGGCACAGGACAGGAAGCCGAGCGGGCAGGACGGTTGGGATCCCTCTGGGGCGGCCCCTACGGATTGCAGGTTGATCAGGATGCCGTTGGTGGAAAGCGGTGATGAGAGTCCTATCCACAATCCGACTAGCTGGCACCCAGGTCCTTTCCTCAGGTCCATAGCCCTCCCAGTCAATGAGGTACTGGAGACCCCTACCCCTCCGTCTGGACCGAAGCAGGCGGCGGACGGTGTAAACCAGACCACCATCGACGAGCCGTGGAGGAGGAGGACAAGGCGCAGCAGGGACCAGCGGACTCCTGGGCACAGGCAGGGGCTGCAGCAATCCGGCTGGGGGGCTGGCAGGACGACTTGTGTTGGTTGCAGATGGGGCAGGCTTGGACGAATTCCCGTACATCCTTCCTCAGAGAGGGCCACCAGAACCTCTGGGCGAGCAGGTTGTAAGTGCGGGTGGAGCCAGGGTGACAAGCTAGGCGGGAGTCATGTCCCCACTGAACGACCTGGGACCTCAGGTCTTCGGGGGACAAAAAGGCGGTCAGCTGGGCAAGTGCTGGGACCTGGCTGGTTACGGAGAGCCTCCAGCACCTGTTCCTCAACAGCCCAGGTCAGAGCTGCAACGATGCAGGGACTTGGCAGAATCGACACAGGGTCCTTGGAGGGTCAGGAGCGGAGTTAGTAGGCACTGGCCGAGGGGTAGTGCGGCGGCAAGCAGGCAGGTTCGGTGGCAGTCCTCTCCCCCACTCCCTGATCACCCCCGGTCACCCAGTCGAGCTGAGGGTTGTGCCGGCGGAGCCATGGGTAACCCAGGATGAGGGGTTGGCCTGGAGAGGGGAGCAGGTGAAACTGGATAGTTTCTTGATGGTTTCCGGACAGACCCATCGAGACCGGGGCCGTGACATGAGTGACCGATCCGAGTAAGTGTCCGTCCAGTGCCCGGGCAGGAATAGGAGGTGTCAAACGGAGGTTCTCCAGTCCCAGTTGGCGTGCCAGCTTGATGTCCATTATGTTGGCTTCGGCGCCAGAATCCACCAGAGCAGCCAGGGTGTGAGTTGAGTCAGGGAGGCGGAGGTGAACTTGCAGCAGGGGTTTGCGGTCGGAGGACTGGATGGTCATTGAACTCAACCGGACTCCCCCTATGCCCGGTGAGCTTCGGCCCTTTAAAGGGCAGGTTACCACACGATGTCCATCACCTCCACAATAGAGGCAGAGGTTCGAGGTGAAGCGTCGCTGGCGCTCTGCAGGAGTGAGAGAGGCTCGCCCAATCTCCATAGGCTCAGACTGATCAAGCTGAACTGGGTGAGTGGCAGTAGATGACAGGAGCCCAGTCGGATCTCTCCGAATGCCGGTAGTAGGTGGACCTTGGCGCCCCCTCTCACGACGACGGGTCTGTATCCTTCTGTCGATCCTGACAGTCAGTGCGATGGCTTCATCAAGAGTGGAAGGCAGTTCATGGGAGACCAACTCGTCCTTGATATAGTCAGCCAAACTATGGAAGAACGCGTCCACCAACGATGGTGTGTTCCAAGAACTTCGTCTAGCCAGGGTTCGGAAGTCGATGGAATGGTCTGCGACTGTACGTCTGCCTTGTCGAATACTGAACAGTTCACGAGACGCCTCTGCGGTTGGTGAATCCAGGTCAAACACCTTCAGCATCTCCTCGGCAAACCGGTCGAAGGTTGCACATGCGGGGGATTTGACGTTCGAACTCTGCTGTTCCCCAGAGTCGAGCTCGGCCCGTCAGGTGAGTGATGGCATACCCAACTTTAGCCCCCTCCGTGGCGAAGGTCCTTGGCTGCAAGGAGAACTGAAGTCGGCAGCTAGTCAGGAATGGCCGGACCTGGGTTGAATCGCCGTTGAACCGCTCGGGGTTTCCAATCTTGGGTTCCGAGCAGCGGCTGCAATGACCGGGGCAGGTAACTCGGGGGCAGGGCTGGTGGGCAGACTGGCTGGGGTCAGGTTGGTGAGGAGTTGAATGATCATGGCGAGTTGTTGTTGCTGCTGCTGGGACTGCTGCTGGTGCTGCTGGAACTGCTGATGCTGTTGGTGGCCGACCTGAAGCAGAGAGGTGATGTCGCCGCTCATGCGGCCTAGCTCTCTCTCAGTGTGTTCCAGGCGTAGCATGGCGGTGGGTTGCTCAGGTTCTTCGGTTTCCATGTCGGGGGAAGTGTGCGCTGAGTCCATGATGGTCAGATCGTACTGTCACGGTTCAGACAGACGACAAGAGGACCACAATTGCGTCACACCAGAAAGTTTATTTAAACTTAAGGGGAAAGGGATGTAGGGAGTGAGTGAAGGCTCCAGGGGTTATCCCGTCCGATGTGCTGGGTCTGTGCCTCCCCCAGTGGCAGCGATGCGTCCGATGACGCCGGTGGTTGGTGGTCCAGAAGTCCTGGGGGGAGGAAACACAGACACAACGGGGCGGAATGAAACCAGGCAGCAGTACAGTTCAAGGGAAATCCAAAATACGTAGTAGCAAGGCAGAAGGCTGGTCAGAGTTACCGGGATTGAAGAGTAGTCAGGAGTCGTAATGGCAGAAGCAGGTCTGGATCTCCTGAGGCAGAAGAGTATCCAAAAAACAGGCAGGTCCGGGGTCACAAAACCAGGGTGAGCCAGAAGCGCGAGCAAACAGGTTCCGGGTGTGAGCTTTGCAGACGATCTGACGAAGGAGAGCTGAAAGACAGGGCTATAAATACTGGGAGAGGTTAGTGGGTAATGCAGCGCAGCTGGCAGAGTAATTAGAGCCGAGCAGAGCAGGGACAGGTGGAGCTAGTTAGGCTGAGTAGAGAGAGAGTGGTGAGCAGAGTGGAAACAACTTAAGGTGGTAACCCAGTGGAGTGAGAGGGCTCATGACACATAGTGATTGAGTGTCCATATAGCTGTACCATGATATTTGCATTGCTACTAAGTAACCCTCCAATATTTCTCCACTAATTCCCCCCCTAAAGCCCCTCCGTCATCCCAGTGATCGGCATACCACCCCCGTCTCTCCGGATCCCTAGGGCCCCGAGAGGCCAGGACCCATCCATCGAAAACAGCACACAGTGCCACCCACAAAACAGAAGCAGGTCAACCACCAAAAGCATTTCCAATGCTCTCACTTCAATATTTATATATAGCTATTTAAAAATATATATCTATTCAAATATTTTGCATATCTTATTTAATCATTATCAATTAATATGCGTAATAATGTTGGCAGTTTATGCGTAGGATTTTAACTTATAACCCGGATTGCCATTGTAATGCATTACATTTTTGACAAGCAATTATTATTTTAGCAAACAATTATTGTCGTTCATCCTATATTCTCCCTAACATCCTTACCCCCTTGCAACAGATGTGGGATAAAAACACACGCACATACTCTAACACACTCAACCCCTTTCCTCCACAATCAACCATAAAATCAGATGCTCAACGGTTATTACATCCCAGAGCCCAACTCAAGAAAGGACCTGATTTACAAATGCATATACGAATGCATATACAGTTACAGCTGAGAAAGCACGCAAGATTGAGCAAAAATGTATAACAATGTGAGATTTGATTAATCTATTTAATCTATGTCAAGTCCTAGGTGTTGGAGATCAAATATACCCTCTTCACCTGAGACACAAACACTCTGGTCCCCCGTTGTAACCATTTTCCCCAAGCATCTCCGTGCAGTCAGACCTTTGATTATTTTGTGCCACCTGGGCCACAATGATTAGCTCCCTCTCTGATTGTCAGAGTGTGACCCCCTCCCCATGGGTTACTGCAGCCAGTGTTGCCAGCACTGCCACTACCTGGGTGGGGGTACCCTACCGGAATCCCCACCGGCTAGGTACAAGGTTGTCAAGGTTCTCATTAGCAGCTTTGAGAATTTCCTTGTATATTATGCTCTCCCATCAGGGGGCTCTGGCTTTGTAGGACCAACCCTGCCAGGCAGGCTCAGAATCTTGAGGGGGCGGTGCTACTCAATTAGGTCTCTGACCACATGTTTTGGCTGCATATAGGCAACTCACAGCAGGTCCATAAAACAGATGTGGACTTCTCTTTGGTGTATGGGTCACTCAGGTGGGTGTCTAGGATATAGGGTTGGGGATCGTTCCATCAAATCAAATCAAATTGTATTTGCCACATGCGCCGAATACAACAGGTGTAAACATTACCGTGAAATGCTTACTTACAGCCCTTAACCAACAATGCATTAATTTTTTTATAAAAAAGTAAAATAAAACAACAACAAAAAAGTGTTAGAATAAATAATAATAATAATAATAAATACAAAATTAAATAGAAACAAAAATATATATAATTTAGAATTTAGAAAAAAATAATAATATCATGATAGGACAATTAAAACAAATATTAGATGTATAATATATTTTTAAATGTATATCCCTCATCTGCACAAAATTGAAAGCGCTCTCTCACAACCCCTGCTCACAGACACACGTTGGTTCTGGGATATGCAACCATTTCCTTTCTCACTCACTTAACGCCACACTTATTCAAACAAAAAAACGCACACCACACCTTCCATCACAATTCATCCACACATACCCACATACTGTGCCTTCTATGTCTTCTGTCTGCTATGTTTTTATCTCCACTATGTTGATTAAGTACTTGTGTTCTAATTTAGTTGTATTTGAAGATGTGTTATTTTGCTTGTAATACCGTCTTATCCCTTTATAAAATAATATACCTACTACAAATGCGCTTTATTATTACAATCCCTACCATGGCTAGTATTGGGTGTTCCATTATTCGACTCCTCTATTAGAACTTTCAGAATAGCCATGGTGTAGTCTTTGTGTCGCGGAACATTTGGTTGTCAATATACAGTTTATCGACAACAAGAGCAACACGCTTCCCTTTTAATCTATTTTCCTTGAAGATTAGGTACAGAATTTTGCGCCGTTCTGCAATCTCCCTCGGGAACTGATCATTCATGCCTATTTTCGTGCCAGCAAGTCTTTTACCTAGGCTTTTAACCATTACTTTATCCTTAAAAAAAGCAAATTTGGCAACGATTGGATGCTCATATCTCTGTCCTCTTTGTCCGAAACGGTGTACACGTTCGAGTTGGATTTTGTCGACAGCCTCGAGTGGAATTTGAAGCGCTGTAAGAAAGAAGTCCTTCACAATTTTTTCTGTAATCTCTCCCTCTTTTTCCTGGATACCCGTAAGTACTAGATTTTCTCTCATCGATCTAGTTTGTATGTCTAGTAAGGCTTCCTTAACGTCCGTTTCCATCCTAGTGACTGTCCCTTTCAGTTTTTTTGTATCGCTCTCCATTATCGCAGCTTTTCCGTCACTAATTTCAAGACTCTCCTTCAACTCTTTTACATCATTACTGACCAACTCTAGTATGCCCAGTTTGTCATTTATCGAGTTCAACAGGTCGCTTTCCACACTTACCAGTCCCAGTGGTGAAAAGCATAAATCATCTGTATCAGTCGAGGAGTCGCGTTTCCTCTTGGAGATTGATTCTCCTCGTTTATCTTCCGTCATGTTTGGATGTTGCGTGTTGTTGTAATATTTGTTGATACATTTCTCTAGCCTTATAATTTGTTTTGTGTTATTATCCAGATTGAATGTTATTACCCTTGAATATTTGAAATGTTAATATTTAGTCTAACTTACAGATATTGAATATTATGTTTTTATCTTGAGGTGATTTGTACCGCTGTGTATTCAATACGCCATCTTGTATACCTGCCTCTTGGCAGGGGTTGTTGTGGTGTCATATTCTTTCCATTTTTATAATGGATTTAGTGGTGCTTCGTGGGATGTTCAAAGTTTCTGATATTTTTTTATAACCCAACCCTGATCTGTACTTCTCCACAACTTTGTCCCTGACCTGTTTGGAGAGCTCCTTGGTCTTCATGGTGCCGCTTGCTTGGTGGTGCCCCTTGCTTAGTGGTGTTGCAGACTCTGGGGCCTTTCAGAACTGCTGTGTATATACTGAGATCATGTGACAGATCGTGTGACACTGAGATTGCACACAGGTGGACTTTATTTAACTAAATATGTGACTTCTGAAGGTAATTGGTTGCACCAGATCTTATTTAGGGGCTTCATAGCAAAGGGGGTGAATACATATGCACGCACCACTTTTCCGTTATTTATTTTTTAGAATGTCCATTACATGAAATCCAAATAAAAATCAATTTAAATTACAGGTTGTAATGTAACAAACTAGGAAAAACGCCAAGGGGGATGAATACTTTTGCAAGGTACTGTATATCTAATGCATTCTAACAATAGCGGATAGGCAATTGCGATAGAGCTGTGACCATGATCATAATTGATAACTAAACATGGGTATTAATTATTGCATGATAATACAAGGCTACAACAGCAATGAATTGAAGTTGTGGGCAGAAAGAGGGTCTAGCGTTGTGAACTGTTTTAGTTCCCACCAAAATTTGTATTTTTCCTTATGGATTGACTGATGTATTTTATTTGGCGCATTACATGTTAATTTTTAAATAATGGCCATTTAATAAGTGTGATGCAGAAACAGAAGACAAAGTTGTCAAGTTGTTTTTTTACCTTACGATAGAGGTAAACGCAGAACATTGTTTGAGAATGGTTGTAAAAAAAAATCTACTGGATGAATAGAAGAGTTTCCATGTTTTATTCCGCGAGTGTTAGCGACTGGTGCTCGCTGAAATCGAGTGGGCTGTAAGGGACATAGTGGGTTAGTTTGGTGTAGAGGTATGACTAAGTTGAATGCAGAGATGTTCTTTGACAATTTCTAATTATTATTACTCAATTCTATAGTTTGGGTAACACCAGTGATTTAAGCAAACAGTTAATGTATTTCTAAACAGTGTCAAGTAATTGAAGTGGATGGCAGTTAGTTTTGACTGTTAAGCTGATGAGACAGCACCAACTTTTTGAAGGTTCTAGATTTGTTAATCAACAGGTTTATATTTTTACAGAATCAATGCAACAGGTTACAATGATAAGATTACCGGACAGGGGTTCTGGGTTTATTTTCTTTAGAAGGTGTTTGTTCTACTTAAAGGGACGCTGTATCATATGGGTTGCAGGCACCCTCATACAACACACTTGTTATGAATATTTGTTAGTGTTTTTAATACCGTGTTTGACTTATTTCATTTGGTTTAATGGGTTTTTCACGGGTTAGACAGACTGCACCTTAAAAGTGGCACACACATGGAATTTTCTGAAGTTTTTATTTTCTGAGTTTTAATTAAACGTGAATTATTTTGATAAGAAAGGTACTGTAAAAACTGACTGTAACCCTGGGATACGAAATGTATGAAATGTTTGACTGCTTTTAAATGGTTAGTCTAATATAGTCTGTGACAGTACCCCCCCCTTGACGCGCGGCCCCAGCCGTGCGCCGACCCGGCCTCGGGGACGGCCAGGAGGACGCGGAGCAGGGCGAGTCGGATGACTCCGGTGGAAGTCCCTCAACATGGAGGGATCTAGAATGTCCCTCCTGGGGACCCAGCACCGTTCCCCCGGACCGTACCCCTCCCACTCCACGAGATACTGCAGGCCCCCCGTCCGACGCCTCGAATCCAAGATGGAACGGACTGAGTACGCCGGAGCCCCCTCGATGTCCAACGGGGGCGGAGGAGCCTCTCGTACCTCACTCTCCTGGAGTGGACCAGCCACCACCGGCCTGAGGAGAGACACATGGAATGAGGGGTTAATGCGGTAATTAATTGGCAGTTGTAACCTATAACATACCTCGTTCAATATCCTCAGGACTTTAAAGGGCCCCACAAACCGCCGACCCAGCTTCCGGCAGGGCAGGCGAAGGGGCAGGTTTCGGGTCGAGAGCCAGACCCGGTCTCCCGGTGCATACACCGGAGCCTCACTGCGGTGGCGATCGGCGCTCGCCTTTTGCCGCCTGATGGCCCGCTGCAGATGGACATGCGCAGCGTTCCAAGTTTCTTCCGAGCACCGAAACCACTCGTCCACCACAGGGGCTTCGGTCTGGCTCTGATGCCAAGGTGCCAGAACCGGCTGATAACCTAACACACACTGGAAAGGCGTAAGGTTAGTGGACGAATGGCGGAGGGAGTTTTGGGCTATCTCTGCCCAGGGAATATATCCCGACCACTCCTCTTGCCGGTCCTGGCAATATGACCTCAGAAACCTACCCACATCCTGGTTAACTCTCTCCACCTGCCCATTACTCTCGGGGTGAAAACCTGAGGTAAGGCTAATCGAGACCCCCAGACGTTCCATAAATGCCCTCCAGACTCTAGAGGTAAACTGGGGACCCCGATCAGACACTATATCCTCAGGCACCCCATAGTGCCGGAAGACGTGTGTACACAGGGCCTCAGCAGTTTGTAGGGCAGTAGGGAGACCAGGCAGGGGAATGAGACGGCAGGCTTTAGAAATCCGATCCACAACGACCAAGATCGTAGTGTTCCCCTGGGAGGGAGGAAGGTCTGTGACAAAATCCACCGATAGGTGAGACCACGGCCGTTGTGGAACGGGTAGGGGTTGTAACTTCCCCCTGGGCAGGTGTCTAGGTGCCTTACACTGGGCGCACACCGAGCAGGAGGAAACATAAACCCTCATGTCCTTAGCTAAGGTTGGCCACCAGTACTTCTCACTAAGGCAGTGCACTGTCCGACCAATACCCGGATGACCAGAGGAGGGTGACGTGTGAGCCCAGTATATCAAACGGTCGCGAACCTCGAGCGGCACGTACCTCCGACCCTCTGGACACTGTGGAGGAGTAGGGTCGGAACGTAACGCCCGCTCGATTTCCGCATCCACCTCCCACACCACCGGTGCCACTAAACAAGACTCCGGGAGTATGGGAGTGGGCTCAATGGACCTCTCCTCTGTGTCATATAGTCGGGACAGGGCATCTGCCTTAGCGTTCTGGGACCCTGGTCTATAGGTGAGCTTAAATACAAAGCGGGAAAGAAACATTGACCACCTTGCCTGGCGAGGATTCAGCCTCCTCGCTGCCCGGATGTACTCCAGGTTACGATGGTCAGTCAGAATGAGAAAAGGGTGTTTAGCCCCCTCAAGCCAATGTCTCCACACTTTCAGGGCTTGAACCACAGCCAGCAGCTCCCTATCCCCCACGTCATAATTGCGCTCTGCCGGACTGAGCTTCTTAGAATAGAAAGCACAGGGGCGGAGTTTAGGTGGCGTACCCGAGCGCTGAGACAGCACAGCGCCGATCCCAGCCTCGGAAGCGTCCACCTCCACCTGAAATGCCAAAGAGGGATCCGGATGCGCCAGCACCGGAGCCGAGGTAAACAGGTCCTTCAGACGTTTAAACGCCCTGTCCGCCTCAGCTGACCACTGCAGGCGCTCCGGACCCCCCTTTAGCAGAGAGGTAATGGGAGCTGCTAACTGTCCAAAGCCCCGGATAAACCTCCGGTAGTAATTGGCAAAACCCAAGAAGCGCTGCACCACCTTTACCGTGGTGGGAGTCTGCCAATTACGCACGGCAGAAACGCGGTCAATCTCCATCTCTACCCCTGACGCAGACAACCGATGTCCCAGGAAGGAGATGGACTCCTGGAAGAACAGACATTTATCCGCCTTCACATACAGGTCATGCTCCAACAGTCTACCAAGCACTCGACGCACCAGGGACACATGCTTGGTTCGTGTAGCGGAGTATATTAGGATGTCATCAATATATACCATTGACACCCTGTCCATGCAAGTCCCGGAAAATCTCGTCCACAAATGATTGGAAGACTGAAGGAGCATTCATTAACCCGTATGGCATGACGAGGTACTCATAGTGACCCGAGGTGGTACTGAATGCTGTCTTCCACTCATCTCCCTCCCTAATGCGCACCAGGTTGTACGCGCTCCTGAGATCCAATTTTGTGAAGAATCGCGCCCGTGTAATGACTCCATCATACTAGCGATCAGAGGGAGAGGATAGCTGTATTTGATGCTGATCTGATTTAGACCACGGTAATCAATACACGGGCGTAAACCCCCATCCTTCTTCTTCACAAAAAAGAAACTCGAGGACACAGGGGAAGTAGACGGCCGTATGTAACCCTGTCTCAAAGATTCGGTGACGTAGGTCTCCATAGCGGCCGTCTCCTCCTGAGACAGAGGATACACGTGACTACGTGGAAGCGCAGCGCCTACCTGGAGGTCTATCGCACAATCCCCCTGTCGATGAGGTGGTAATTGAGTCACCTTCTTCTTACTGAAGGCGAGAGCCAAATCGGCATACTCAGGTGGAATGTGCAAGGTGGGAACTTGGTTCGGGCTTTCCACCGTCGTTGCCCCTACGGAAACGCCTACACACCGCCCAGTACACTGATCAGACCATCCCTGGAGAGCTCTCTGCTGCCATGAAATGTTGGGGTCATGAGCTGTTAACCAGGGAAGCCCCAACACCACGGGAAACGCAGGAGAATCAATCAAATACAAACGTACTATCTCCTCATGACCCTCTTGCGTTTTCATCCGGAGAGGCGCCGTGACCTCCCTAATCAATCCTGAACCCAACGGGCGGCTATCTAGGGCATGAATAGGGAAGGGCACATCAACAGGTACGATAGGAATCCCTAACTTATAGGTGAACTGGCGATCGATAAAATTCCCCGCTGCGCCTGAATCTACTAGCGCCTTATGCGGGGAGTGAGGAGAAACCTCGGGAAACACCACTTGAATACACATATGATCAGAGGAGAGCTCTGGGTGAGTTGGGTGCCTACTCACCTGGAATGACTCATCAGTGCGTCGCCCACTGCCTCGATTCCTAGGAGACCCTCCCCAGCACCGACCAGCAGTGTGTCCTCTGCGGCCACAGTTGGTGCAGGGGACGGCCTCCCTCCTGGTCTCCCTCCTGGTCTCCCTAGCACCAGCACCCCCGAGCTCCATAGGGGTCGGCTCGGAAGTGCTGGGGGATGGAATGGACGGCCCCGAATCCGGACGTCCGCGGGTAGCCAACAGGGTATCCAGGCGAATCGACATGTCCACCAGTTGATCAAAGCTGAGGTTGGTGTCCCTGCAGGCCAATTCCCGACGTACGTCCTCCCTCAGGCTGCATCTGTAGTGATCGATGAGGGCCCTCTCATTCCATCCCGTGTTGGCAGCTAGCGTCCGGAAGTCCAGCGCGAACTCCTGCGCGCTCCTCCACCCCTGTCTAAGGTGGAATAGACGTTCACCCGCCACTTTACCCTCTGGGGGATGATCGAATACTGCCCGGAAGCGGCGGGTGAACTCCGCATAGCTGACCGTAGCGGCGTCTATCCCACCCCATTCGGCGTTGGCCCATTCCAGCACCTTGCCGGACAGACAGGAGATGAGGGCGGACATGCTCTCGTATCCCGAGGGCGCCGGGTGAATGGTTGCTAGGTAGAGTTCAACCTGGAGTAGGAAACCCTGACACCCGGCCGCGGTGCCATCATAAGCCCTCGGGAGCGAGAGCCGTATCCCACTGGACTCCGGAGATGGAACGATGCGTATGGCTGATGGTGGTGGTATCGTAGGATGAGGTTTGGGCAAACCTCCACTCTCCCATCGCCTCAAGGTGTCCATCACCCCTTGGATGGTGGTGCCCAGGTGCTGGATCATGGCCTCTTGTTGGGTTTATTTTCTTTAGAAGGTGTTTGTTCTACTTAAAGGGACGCTGTATCATATGGGTTGCAGGCACCCTCATACAACACACTTGTTATGAATATTTGTTAGTGTTTTTAATACCGTGTTTGACTTATTTCATTTGGTTTAATGGGTTTTTCACGGGTTAGACAGACTGCACCTTAAAAGTGGCACACACATGGAATTTTCTGAAGTTTTTATTTTCTGAGTTTTAATTAAACGTGAATTATTTTGATAAGAAAGGTACTGTAAAAACTGACTGTAACCCTGGGATACGAAATGTATGAAATGTTTGACTGCTTTTAAATGGTTAGTCTAATATAGTCTGTGACAGTACCCCCCCCTTGACGCGCGGCTCCAGCCGTGCGCCGACCCCGGCCTCGGGGACGGCCAGGAGGACGCGGAGCAGGGCGAGTCGGATGACTCCGGTGGAAGTCCCTCAACATGGAGGGATCTAGAATGTCCCTCCTGGGGACCCAGCACCGTTCCCCCGGACCGTACCCCTCCCATTCCACGAGATACTGCAGGCCCCCCGTCCGACGCCTCGAATCCAAGATGGAACGGACTGAGTACGCCGGAGCCCCCTCGATGTCCAACGGGGGCGGAGGAGCCTCTCGTACCTCACTCTCCTGGAGTGGACCAGCCACCACCGGCCTGAGGAGAGACACATGGAATGAGGGGTTAATGCGGTAATTAATTGGCAGTTGTAACCTATAACATACCTCGTTCAATCTCCTCAGGACTTTAAAGGGCCCCACAAACCGCCGACCCAGCTTCCGGCAGGGCAGGCGAAGGGGCAGGTTTCGGGTCGAGAGCCAGACCCGGTCTCCCGGTGCATACACCGGAGCCTCACTGCGGTGGCGATCGGCGCTCGCCTTTTGCCGCCTGATGGCCCGCTGCAGATGGACATGCGCAGCGTTCCAAGTTTCTTCCGAGCACCGAAACCACTCGTCCACCACAGGGGCTTCGGTCTGGCTCTGATGCCAAGGTGCCAGAACCGGCTGATAACCTAAAACACACTGGAAAGGCATAAGGTTAGTGGACGAATGGTGGAGGGAGTTTTGGGCTATCTCTGCCCAGGGAATATATCCCGACCACTCCTCTTGCCGGTCCTGGCAATATGACCTCAGAAACCTACCCACATCCTGGTTAACTCTCTCCACCTGCCCATTACTCTCGGGGTGAAAACCTGAGGTAAGGCTAATCGAGACCCCCAGACGTTCCATAAATGCCCTCCAGACTCTAGAGGTAAACTGGGGACCCCGATCAGACACTATATCCTCAGGCACCCCGTAGTGCCGGAAGACGTGTGTAAACAGGGCCTCAGCAGTTTGTAGGGCAGTAGGGAGACCAGGCAGGGGAATGAGACGGCAGGCTTTAGAAATCCGATCCACAACGACCAAGCGAGAGCCGTATCCCACTGGACTCCGGAGATGGAACGATGGGTATGGCTGATGGTGGTGGTATCGTAGGATGAGGTTTGGGCAAACCTCCACTCTCCCATCGCCTCAAGGTGTCCATCACCCCTTGGATGGTGGTGCCCAGGTGCTGGATCATGGCCTCTTGTTGGGTTACACGCTCCTCCAGTGCTCCCCTTGGCGCCGCCGATCCTGCTGACTCCATCGTGGTGTGTTATTCTGTCAGAATGCGACGATGAAATGCGGTAGGCGAAGTCAAACGCAGGACACAGAGCTTACTGGAAACGTACTTTACTTGGAAGTAACCAGAGAAGAAAACAATCTCCACACAAGGAGGAAAAACAACCCGCACACGAACACTGCCGATGACGAATACAATAACACACAACACACAATGAACGACAGAGGGTTAAATAGGGAATACAATACAACGTAATGGGGAACAGGTGTACACAATCAGGACAAAACAAGTCAAACACCGAAACATAGATCGGTGGCAGCTAGTACTCTGGGGACGACGAACGCCGAAGCCTGCCCGAGCAAGGAGGAGGAGCAGCCTCGGCTGATTCCGTGACACTCACTGGAAAGCCGAGAGACATTGGGTGATGATTTAAAGGTCATATGTAATACTGATTTGAAGGCCTTGTAATACTGATCATTATTGACAAGTTTATTTGTGATTCGGTCGACGGGGGAAAGAGAGTGCTGCCCTTAAATAAGGGGAGGCTGTCTTAAGTCTATTTTCCTATGACCGTATGGGTAAATTTTTTTATTATGGAGTTATTATGGATTTGTTATTTTAAATTGTTTTATTTTTCTTCATCCAGTAGTAGTGTTTTTTGGGGGAGTTACCAGTCCTCTGAGGTTTTTGGACTGAAGTTTTACACACCTTGAGTGATGTATAGAAGTGTATTCGACTCCTCTATTAGAACTTTCAGAATAGCCATGGCGTAGTCTTTGTGTCGCGGAACATTTGGTTGTCAATATACAGTTTATTGACAAGAGCAACACGCTTCCCTTTTAATCTATTTTCCTTGAAGATTAGGTACAGAACTTTGCGCCGTTCTGCAATCTCCCTTGGGAACTGATCATTCATTCCTATTTTCCTTCCAGCAAGTCTTTTACCTTGCGCCATCCACTCTGAACTGTGAAGCTATCTGAAGAAGAGAATGAAGAGACGCCAGAAGAATGAGTGCCTGAAGGGGGGGTTGGTCAACTGTGCCCATAATTGTCACAAGCCGGGCTAGAACTCCGGTCTCAAATGTGTAGAGCTGGGGGTACTACCCCTTAGCCACAGAGGAGATGTTGTAGGACCCAAATGAAACACCCCAGGCAATACTCCAGGTAAGTAGATTTAATGTTCCAAAACAGGAGGCAAAACAAAACAACTCCCCGAGGGGAGAAAAACAAACTAAAGATAACTTCGAATAACTTACTAGGACTGATACGGTGGGACAAAGCAGGAGACACATAGACAGGACGCAATAACCAAGTGAGAAACAAGGGGAAAACACACAGCTAAAATACTCAAGGGGGAAACAAGGCACAGGTGACATAGATAAGCTAATTAGGACACATGAGGAAAAACTAAGGCAAAGGGGAACACAGCTGACCTCTAGAGGCCAGGAGACAAACAGGGGAAGCAGGAAGCTGACAGGACCCCCTCCTCTAGGAACGACTCTGACGTTCCTTCCAGAACACCCTGGCCCCAGGGTGCGAAAATCTCGGATCAACCCTGGGTCCAGGATGTCCCTGGCCGGAACCCAGGAGCGCTCCTCTGGCCCGTAGCCCTCCCAGTCCACCAGATACTGCAGAGAGTTCTGGACCCTCCGGGAGTCCAGTATCCGGCGGACTGTGTAGGCTGGCTGGCCGTCTATGATCCTGGGAGGTGGCGGGGGTCTGTGGGGGGGGCAAAAGGAGAAGACAAGACAGGTTTAAGGAGTGAAACATGGAAAGTGGGGTTAACTCTAAGGGAGCGAGGCAGAACTAAACGATACGACACAGGGTTAACCTTTCTAGAAATGCGGAAAGGGCCGATGTATCTCTGGGAAAGCTTCTTGGATTCGACCCGGAGGGGCAAGTTCTTAGTGGCCAACCAAACTCTCTGACCAGCTCGGAAACTAGGGGCCGTCCGGCGGTGGCGATTAGCCTGACTTTGGTATCTCTGGGAGGTCCGAAGGAGGGAACACCTGGCCTTCTTCCAGGTCCGCCTACAGCGTTGGACAAAGCGCTGGGCCGAGGGAACACCAACTTGCGCCTCTTCCTCTGGAAACAAAGGAGGGTTGTAACCGAACTGGCATTCGAAGGGGGACAATCCGGTGGCTGAGGACTGGAGGGTGTTGTGGGCATACAGTGGGGAAAAAAAGTATTTAGTCAGCCACCAATTGTGCAAGTTCTCCCACTTAAAAAGATGAGAGAGGCCTGTAATTTTCATCATAGGTACACGTCAACTATGACAGACAAAATGAGAAAAAAAAATCCAGAAAATCACATTGTAGGATTTTTAATGAATTTATTGGCATATGATGGTGGAAAATAAGTATTTGGTCAATAACAAAAGTTTCTCAATACTTTGTTATATACCCTTTGTTGGCAATGACACAGGTCAAACGTTTTCTGTAAGTCTTCACAAGGTTTTCACACACTGTTGCTGGTATTTTGGCCCATTCCTCCATGCAGATCTCCTCTAGAGCAGTGATGTTTTGGGGCTGTCGCTGGGCAACACAGACTTTCAACTCCCTCCAAAGATTTTCTATGGGGTTGAGATCTGGAGACTGGCTAGGCCACTCCAGGACCTTGAAATGCTTCTTACGAAGCCACTCCTTCGTTGCCCGGGTGTGTGTTTGGGATCATTGTCATGCTGAAAGACCCAGCCACGTTTCATCTTCAATGCCCTTGCTGATGGAAGGAGGGTTTCACTCAAAATCTCACGATACATGGCCCCATTCATTCTTTCCTTTACACGGATCAGTCGTCCTGGTCCCTTTGCAGAAAAACAGCCCCAAAGCATGATGTTTCCAACCCAATGCTTCACAGTAGGTATGGTGTTCTTTGGATGCAACTCAGCATTCTTTGTCCTCCAAACATGACGAGTTGAGTTTTTACCAAAAAGTTCTATTTTGGTTTCATCTGACCATATGACATTCTCCCAATCCTCTTCTGGATCATCCAAATGCACTTCAGACGGGCCTGGACATGTACTGGCTTAAGCAGGGGGACACGTCTCGCACTGCAGGATTTGAGTCCCTGGCGGCGTAGTGTGTTACTGATGGTTGGCTTTGTTACTTTGGTCCCAGCTCTCTGCAGGTCATTCACTAGGTCCCCCCGTGTGGTTCTGGGATTTTTTGCTCACCGTTCTTGTGATCATTTTGACCCCACGGGGTGAGATCTTGCGTGGAGCCCCAGATCGAGGGAGATTATCAGTGGTCTTGTATGTCTTCCATTTCCTAATAATTGCTCCCACAGTTGATTTCTTCAAACCAAGCTGCTTACCTATTGCAGATTCAGTCTTCCCAGCCTGGTGCAGGTCTACAATTTTGTTTTTGGTGTCCTTTGACAGCTCTTTGGTCTTGGCCATTGTGAAGTTTGGAGTGTGACTGTTTGAGGTTGTGGACAGGTGTATTTTATACTGATAACAAGTTCAAACAGGTGCCATTAATACAGGTAACGAGTGGAGGACAGAGGAGCCTCTGAAAGAAGAAGTTACAGGTCTGTGAGAGCCAGAAATCTTGCTTGTTTGTAGGTGACTAAATACTTATTTTCCACCATAATTTGCAAATAAATTCATTAAAAATCCTACAATGGGATTTTCTGGATTTTTTTTCCTCAATTTGTCTGTCATAGTTGACGTGTACCTATGATGAAAATTACAGGCCTCTCTCATCTTTTTAAGTGGGAGAACTTGCACAATTGGTGGCTGACTAAATACTTTTTTTCCCCACTGTATTCAGCCCAAATGATATAGGTGGCCCAAGACGTGGGATTACTGGCCGCCATACACCGCAGGGTGGTCTCCAGATCCTGATTAATCCGTTCCGTTTGGCCATTAGACTCTGGATGGAATCCTGACGATAGGCTGGCTGTGGCCCCAATAAGCCTGCAGAAGGCCCCCAAAACCGGGACGAGAATTGGGGACCTCGGTCAGAGACCACGTCCCAGGGGAATGCCAAATATCCGGAAGACATGGTTCATGAGGAGCTCCGCAGTCTCCTTAGCCGAGGGCAGCTTGGGCAGGGGAATAAACCGGGCAGCCTTAGAGAAACGGTCTACCACCACAAGGATGACGGTGTTGCCCTGGGATAGAGGAAGTCCCGTAACAAAGTCCAGAGAAAGGTGTGACCATGGCCTTCGAGGAACAGGTAAGGGATGGAGCAGTCCCTGGGGTCGCTGGCGTGTCGACTTTCCCTGGTTGCACACAGGGCAGGCCTCAACATAGACCTGCACGTCCTTCTTGATGGACGGCCACCAAAACCGCCGTCGGAGGAACTCCAGTGTGCGAGCACTGCCAGGATGGCATGTCAAGGGCGACTCATGACCCCACTGCAAGACGCGGGCCCGAACCGAGAGAGGAACGTACAGGCGACCGGCAGGACCACCGCCTGGATCGGGCTCATGGGCAAGAGCTTCTCGTACCCCTCTTTCTAGTTCCCACTGAAGAGGTGCGACGATCCTAGACCTCGGAATAATCGATGCCAAGGGCTTCTCTTGTACCTCGGGAGAATAGACTCGAGACAGAGCATCCGGCTTGACGTTCTTGGTGCCAGGTCGGTAAGTCAGGATGAACTGGAATCGATTAAAGAAAAAGGGACCATCGTGCTTGCCGAGGGTTCATCCGCTTAGCCTGTTGGAGATATTCCAGGTTCTTGTGGTCTGTGAGAACCTGGAAAGGGTGCTGAGCCCCCTCAAGCCAATGGCGCCACTCTTCCAAGGCCAGTTTAACCGCAAGCAACTCTAGATCCCCCACGTGGTAGTTGCGCTCGGCCTCAGACAGGCGGCGAGACATGAAGGCACAAGGGTGTAATCTCCCATCCGCACCCCTCTGTGACAGGACGGCTCCCACCCCCACCTCTGAGGCGTCCACCTCCACCACGAAAGGTCTCTCTGGGTCAGGGGTCACCAGAATCGGAGCAGAAGTGAAGCGGCGCTTGAGATCCTCGAAGGCCCCTGCTGCTTCCGGACCCCAGTGAATCTTGGTCCCTCCTCCCTTGGTAAGCGTCGTCAAGGGGGCTACCACCGAGCTGAAATTCTTGATGAACTTCCGATAGAAGTTAGAAAAGCCAATGAACCGTTGAACCTCCTTGACCGTGGCAGGTGTGGGCCAATCGTGGACCGCCTTGACCTTCTTGGGATCCATCTCTAGGTGCCCGGGAGTGACAATAAACCCGAGAAACTGAGTCTGAGAAACATGAAATTCACACTTCTCAGGCTTAACGTAGAGGTGATTGTCAAGGAGCCTCTGGAGAACCCGGCTAACATGCCCCTCATGCTCCTTCAGTGACCTCGAGAAGATGAGGATATCGTCCAGGTACACGAAGACGAACAGATTAAGCATATCCCGGAGAACATCATTAATCAGGGCTTGGAATACTGCGGGGGCATTGGTGAGCCCGAACGGCATCACCCGATATTCATAGTGTCCCGTGGGCGTGTTGAACGCCGTCTTCCATTCGTCTCCTGGCCGGATCCGCACGAGATGGTAAGCATTGCGGAGATCCAGCTTAGTAAAAATGGAAGCCCCTTGAAGCAGCTCAAAAGCAGTGGCCATGAGAGGAAGAGGGTATCGATTCCGAACCGTGATCTTGTTGAGTCCCCGGTAATCAATACAAGGCCTCAGACCCCCGTCTTTCTTTTCAACAAAAAAGAAGCCCGCCCCAGCCGGGGAAGTAGAGGCATAGATGAGGCCGGCTGCCAAGGACTCCTTAATGTAGGTGTCCATAGCTGCGTGCTCGGGGAGGACAAGGAAAAGATCCGACCTCTAGGAGGGCAGCACCCAGGGAGTAGATCAATGGCACAGTCATAAGTGCGATGAGGCGGTAAGGCAGTAGCCCGGGCCTTGCTGAACACTGCTTTGAACCGATGGTAAACACTGGGGACTCGGGAGACGTCAACAGACTCTTGAAACTGGGTACTAGGGGCTGAGGAACTCTGAAGCATGCAGGTGAGTTGGCAAGTGGGACCCCAGCTAAGAATGGTGCCAGTAGGCCAGTCGATCTGGGGATTATGTCTGCATAGCCAAGGGTGACCCAGGATAATAGGATACTCGGGAGAGTCAATGAGATAGAAGGTCTCCTCCTGCTGGTGTTGAGAGATGGTAAGTCGCAGGGACTGAGTCGCCTCAGTAACTTTTCCTGGTTCCAGAGGTCTGCCATCTAAGGCTGTAACTGCCTGGGGTTGAGGAAGTAGTTGGGTAGGGATCTTAAGTTCCTTAGCCAAGGTTACATCCATAAAATCACCTGCGGCACCGGAATCGATCATAGCCTGGACCCGATGCTGGTGGCCCTCCCAGGACAGAGTGGCTGGAATAGCTAGGACCGCGTTAGTAGGAGGAGCTCTAATTTTCCCCATCACAACCCTCCTGTAGCTGGGCGGGGACAGGCGTTTCCCGAAAGCTCGGGGCAAGTGGAGCGGAAGTGACCGGCAACCCCCGCAGTAGAGGCACCGACGCTCCCTCATGCGACGTTCCCTTTCGTTGGAAGAAAGCCTGGAACGGCCTAACTGCATGCTCTCCGGGGAATCCTGGGGCAGTTCAGGAGCCGGGGCAGCTCTGAATGACGGAGTCCAAACAGGAGAAACAGAGCTGCTCAGAGGAACTTGGGACTGAGACACCTGACGGCGAGCCGTTCTCCGCTCTCTTAGACGATTGTCCAGGCGGATGGCCAAGGCTATGAGGGACTCGAGATCTTCAGCTGGTTCACGGGTGGCTAACTCATCTTGAAGGGGCTCAGATAACCCTCCCTGAAAGCAGACCCTCAGCGCTTCATCATTCCATCCGCTCCTTGCTGCTATGGTTCGGAACTCAATGGCAAAATCTGCCGTGCTTGGGGGGCCCTGACGGAGAGACAGTAGGCGCTTGGAAGCCTCCCGCCCACTGACAGGATGATCGAACACCCGCTTGAACTCTTCTACAAATGCAGCGTGGGAGTCACAACAGGCCTCCTGGGACTGCCACACCGCAGAGGCCCAGGCGAGCGCCTTGTCTGAAAGAAGGGTAATGAGGTAGGCAATCTTGGAACGGTCTGTGGGAAAACTTGAGGGTTGGAGCTCGAAGGTGAGGGAGCATTGGGTGAGGAAACCCTGACAAGAACTTGGATCCCCAGAAAAGGGCTTGGGAGGTGGTAGTCGGGGCTCCGCCAACCGAGAAGGCCTGTCGTCACTGGGAGGTGACCGGGGGAAGGGGGGAGAACCAAGGAGGCGTTCAAAGAGCTGGTGAAGGGAACTCATCATTTCGGCCAGGAGTTGAGAATGTCTAGCCATCAGCTCCTCTTGTCGGCTGAGAACGGCTTCATGGCGCTGGAAAGAAGCCTCATGTCGAATGATCACCGCCAACAGGTCCTGGGAACTGAGTGTTTCTGGGTCCATGATTGACTTGGTTATTCTGTCACAAGCCGGGCTAGAACTCCGGTCTCAAATGTGTAGAGCTGGGGGTACTACCCCTTAGCCACAGAGGAGATGTTGTAGGACCCAAATGAAAC
This sequence comes from Coregonus clupeaformis, assembly GCF_020615455.1. Classification (NCBI taxonomy): domain Eukaryota; kingdom Metazoa; phylum Chordata; class Actinopteri; order Salmoniformes; family Salmonidae; genus Coregonus; species Coregonus clupeaformis. The sequence continues at coordinate 4,544,079 of NC_059216.1, read as the reverse complement.
ACCCCAGGCAATACTCCAGGTAAGTAGATTTAATGTTCCAAAACAGGAGGCAAAACAAAACAACTCCCCGAGGGGAGAAAAACAAACTAAAGATAACTTCGAATAACTTACTAGGACTGATACGGTGGGACAAAGCAGGAGACACATAGACAGGACGCAATAACCAAGTGAGAAACAAGGGGAAAACACACAGCTAAAATACTCAAGGGGAAACAAGGCACAGGTGACATAGATAAGCTAATTAGGACACATGAGGAAAAACTAAGGCAAAGGGGAACACAGCTGACCTCTAGAGGCCAGGAGACAAACAGGGGAAGCAGGAAGCTGACAATAATTGATTTAGGCTTGTCTAAAATTGTTTATTTTGGGGTATCAGGTTGATTGTGGAGGTCTATACACTGCTAAATGTATAGTAATTTAGATTAAGAATGCATTAAGATACTGATCTGTAATTATAAATCGTGATGAGAAAGTTAATACTAGAATTAGGGATAATTATACTGTATGTTAATATAAATGTACATTTTGCCAGTGTCGATGTGTGCTAAATTGAGGGTTTTACATTTGAGTGATAAGTCCTGTGTCATGTTGCCTAGGCACTAAACAGAATACATTTGACTTAAACCGGGAGTCACTATCTGGATTTGTCCAACAAGATATGCTAATTGTAGTTTCTACGGATGGTGTTATGGGGATGGAAATAGTTATTTCCACCATGCTGACCAATTGGAGTATGCTCAGTATCAACATGATGATTTTGTTTCGTACATGACAAACATCTGCTGTTTGTCATGTAGACTGAGAGGGTGTGTCTTTACTATAACATATATTTGTATTGTCTGTATGTCAGAGCTCTCTTTTATAGTCAAGATACACCCTCTCAGTCTACATGACAAACAGCAGATGTGTGGAATGGGTCAAAAGCTTAGGATGTGTATGAAAGAAATGAACAATTCACAGCAGACAGTATCTACTATGAAGATTGTTCTCATTGTATGGAAACCAGGGTTTGGCCCCCCAAGACAAGGTTCTTATCAACTATTCATAACAGAGCTCAACTATTCATTACAGATCTCGTCCTGGTAACTTACAGACACCAATTCAGTCTATGAAAATGCAGGCTCAGTCGACCAGCACTCACTATATTCGCGGGTGTGGGTGATGTAACCTGCTGAATTATTAATACGTTTTGATTGACCTCGTCTCTCCTCATTATTGATTAGAATTTCCACGACAAAGGTGAACCTTCACCCCAGTCTGAGGTCCTGAGCGCTCTGGATCAGGTTTTCATCAAGGATCTCTCTGTACTTTACTCCATTCATCTTTCCCTAGATCCTGACTAGTCTCCCAGTCCCTGCTGCTGAAAAGCATCCCCATAGCATGATTCTGCCACCACCATGCTTCACTGCAGGTTTCCTGCAGACGTGACGCTTGGCATTCAGTCCAAAGAGTCGAATCTTGGTTTCATCAGACCAGTGAATCTTGTTTCTCATGGTCTGAGAATCCTTTAGGTGCCTTTTGGCAAATTCCAAGCAGGCTGTAATGTGCCTTTTACTGAGGAATGGCTTCCGTCTGGCCACTCTACCATAAAGACCTGATTGGTGGAGCGCTGCAGAGATGGTTGTCCTTCTGGAAGGTTCTCCCATCTCTACAGAGGAACTCTGGAGCGCTGGTGGTTCCAAACTTCTTCCATTTAAGAATGATGGAGGCCACTGTGTTCTTGGGTACCTTCAATGCTGCAGAAATGTTTTGGTACCCTTCCCCAGATCTGTGCCTCGACACAATCCTGTCTCGGAGCTCTAATCAAATCAAATCAAATCAAATTGTATTGGTCACATGCGCCGAATACAACAGGTGCAGACATTACAGTGAAATGCTTACTTACAGCCCTTAACCAACAGTGCATTTATTTTTAACAAAAAAAGTAAAAATAAAACAACAACAAAAAAAGTGTTGAGAAAAAAAAGAGCAGAAGTAAAATAAAATAACAGTAGGGAGGCTATATATACAGGGGGGTACCGTTGCAGAGTCAATGTGTGGGGGCACCGGCTAGTTGAGGTAGTTGAGGTAATATGTACATGTGGGTAGAGTTAAAGTGACTATGCATAAATAATTAACAGAGTAGCAGCAGCGTAAAAAGGATGGGGTGGGGGGGCAGTGCAAATAGTCCGGGTAGCCATGATTAGCTGTTCAGGAGTCTTATGGCTTGGGGGTAGAAACTGTTGAGAGGTCTTTTGGACCTAGACTTGGCAATCCGGTACCGCTTGCCGTGCGGTAGCAGAGAGAACAGTCTATGACTAGGGTGGCTGGAGTCTTTGACAATTTTGAGGGCCTTCCTCTGACACCGCCTGGTATAGAGGTCCTGGATGGCAGGAAGCTTGGCCCCAGTGATGTACTGGGCCGTACGCACTACCCTCTGTAGTGCCTTGCGGTCGGAGGCCAAGCAGTTGCCATACCAGGCGGTGATGCAACCAGTCAGGATGCTCTCGATGGTGCAGCTGTAGAATTTTTTGAGGATCTGAGGACCCATGCCAAATCTTTTCAGTCTCCTGAGGGGGAATAGGCTTTGTCGTGCCCTCTTCACGACTGTCTTGGTGTGTTTGGACCATGATAGTTCGTTGGTGATGTGGACACCAAGGAACTTGAAGCTCTCAACCTGTTCCACTACAGCCCCGTCGATGAGAATGGGGGCGTGCTCAGTCCTCTTTTTTTCCTGTAGTCCACAATCATCTCCTTTGTCTTGGTCACGTTGAGGGAGAGGTTGTTGTCCTGGCACCACACGGCCAGGTATCTGACCTCCTCCCTATAGGCTGTCTCATCGTTGTTGGTGATCAGGCCTACCACTGTTGTGTCGTCTGCAAACTTAATGATGGTGTTGGAGTCGTGCCTGGCCATGCAGTCATGGGTGAACAGAGAGTACAGGAGGGGGACTGAGCACGCACCCCTGAGGGGCCCCCGTGTTGAGGATCAGTGTGGCAGATGTGTTGTTACCTACCCTTACCACCTGGGGCGGCCCGTCAGGAAGTCCAGGATCCAGTTGCAGAGGGAGGTGTTTAGTCCCAGGATCCTTAGCTTAGTGATGAGCTTAGAGGGCACTATGGTGTTGAATGCTTAGCTGTAGTCAATGAATAGCATTCTCACGTAGGTGTTCCTCTTGTCCAGGTGGGAAAGGGCAGTGTGGAGTGCAATAGAGATTGCATAATCTGTGGATCTGTTGGGGCGGTATGCAAATTGGAGTGGGTCTAGGGTTTCTGGGATAATGCTGTTGATGTGAGCCATGACCAGCCTTTCAAAGCACTTCATGGCTACAGACGTCAGTGCTACGGGTCGGTAGTCATTTAGGCAGGTTATCTTAGAGTCCTTGGGCACGGGGACTATGGTGGTCTGCTTGAAACATGTTGGTATTACAGACTCAGTCAGGGACATGTTGAAAATGTCAGTGAAGACACTTGCCAGTTGGTCAGCACATGCTCGGAGTACACGTCCTGGTAATCCGTCTGGCCCTGCGGCCTTGTGAATGTTGACCTGCTTAAAAGTCTTACTCACATCGGCTACGGAGAGCGTGATCACATAGTCATCCGGAACAGCTGGTGCTCTCATGCATGCTTCAGTGTTGCTTGCCTCGAAGCGAGCATAGAAGTGGTTTAGCTCGTCTGGTAGGCATGTGTCACTTGGCAGCTCGCGGCTGTGCTTCCCTTTGTAGTCTGTAATAGTTTTCAAGCCCTGCCACATCCGACGAGCGTCAGAGCCAGTGTAGTACGATTCAATCTTAGTCCTGTATTGACTCTTTGCCTGTTTGATGGTTCGTCGGAGGGCATAGCGGGATTTCTTATAAGCGTCCGGGTTAGAGTCCCGTTCCTTGAAAGCGGCAGCTCTACCCTTTAGCTCAGTGCGGATGTTTCCTGTAATCCATGGCTTCTGGTTGGGGTATGTACGTACGGTCACTGTGGGGACGACATTATCGATGCACTTATTGATGAAGCCAGTGACTGATGTGGTGTACTCCTCAATGCTGTCTGAAGAATCCCGGAACATGTTCCAGTCTGTGCTAGCAAAACAGTCCTGTAGCTTAGCATCTGCGTCATCTGACCACTTTTTTATTAACCGAGTCACTGGTGCTTCCTGCTTTAGTTTTTGCTTATAAGCAGGAATCAGGAGGATAGAGTTATGATCAGATTTGCCAAATGGAGGGCGAGGGAGAGCTTTGTATGCGTCTCTGTGTGTGGAGTAAAGGTGGTCTACAGTTTTTTTTCCTCTGGTTGCACATTTAACATGCTGGTAGAAATTAGGTAGAACGGATTTAAGTTTCCCTGCATTAAAGTCCCCGGCCACTAGGAGCGCTGCATCTGGATGAGCGATTTCCTGTTGATTTATGGCCTTGTACAACTCATTCAGTGCAATCTTAATGCCAGCATTGGTTTGTGGTGATAAATAGACAGCTATGAAAAATATAGATGAAAACTCTCTTGGTAAATAGTGTGGTCTACAGCTTATCATAAGATACTCTACCTCAGGCGAGCAAAACCTCGAGACTTCTTTAGTATTTGATTTTGTGCACCAGCTGTTGTTTACAAATATACACAGACTGCCACCCCTTGTCTTACCGGAGTCAGCCGTTCTATCCTGCCGATGTAGCGTATAGCCCGCTAGCTGTATGTTATCCATGTCGTCGTTCAGCCACGACTCGGTGAAACATAAGATATTACAGTTTTTAATGTCCCGTTGGTAGGATAACCGTAATCTTAGGTCATCCAATTTGTTATCCAATAATTGAAGATTGGCTAATAGGATTGATGGAAGAGGCAGTTTACTCGCTCGCCGTCGGATCCTTACAAGGCACCCCGATCTACGTCCACGATATCTCCGTCTCTTCCTCACGCGAATGACGGGGGTTTGGGCCTTGTCGGGTGTCTGTATGATATCCTTCGCGGCCGCCTCGTTGAAGAAAAAATCTTCGTCCAATACGAGGTGAGTAATCGCTGTCCTGATATCCAGAAGCTCTTTTTGGTTATAAGAGACGATGGCAGAAACATTATGTACAAAATAAATTACAAATAACGCGGAAAAACACACATAATAGTACAATTGGTTAGAGGGCTGTAAAACGGAAGCCATCTTCTCCGGCGCTGTAGACTATTGTCTACAGACAATTCATTCGACCTCATGGCTTGGTTTTTGCACTGACATGCACTTTCAACTGTGGTACTTTATATAGACAGGTGTGTGCCATTTTCTCCTTTCCCCCTTCTGATAACCAGGTGGCGAATCGCATCTCTGCATGTCTGGCAGACATATCAGTGTGGATGTTGGATCACCACCTCAAGCTGAACCTTGGCAAGACGGAGCTGCTCTTCCTCCCGTGGAAGGACTGCCCGCTCCATGATCTCGCCATCACGGTTGACAACTCCATTGTGTCCTCCTCCCAGAGTGCAAAGAACCTTGGCGTGACCCTGGACAACACCCTGTCGTTCTCCACTAACATCAAAGCGGTGACCCGATCCTGCAGGTTCATGCTCTACAACATTCGCAGAGTATGACCCTACCTTACACAGAAAGCGGCACAGGTCCTAATCCAGGCACTTGTCATCTCCCGTCTGGATTACTGCAACTCGCTGTTGGCTGGGCTCCCTGCCTGTGCCGTTAAACCCCTACAACTTATCCAGAACGCCGCAGCCCGTCTGGTGTTTGACCTTCCCAAGTTCTCTCATGTCACCCCGCTCCTCCGCACACTCCACTGGCTTCCAGTTGAGGCTCGCATCTACTACAAGACCATGGTGCTTGCCTACGGAGCTGTGAGGGGAACGGCACCTCCTTACCTTCAGGCTCTGATCAGACCCTACACCCAAACGAGGGCACTACGTTCATCCACCTCTGGCCTGCTAGCTCCCCTACCTCTACGGAAGCACAGTTCCTGCTCAGCCCAGTCAAAGCTATTCACTGCTCTGGCACCCCAATGGTGGAACAAGCTCCCCCACGACGCCAGGACAGCGGAGTCACTGACCACCTTCCGGAGACACTTGAAACCCTACCTCTTTAAGGAATACCTGGAATAGTATAAAGTAATCCTTCTACCCCCCCCTCCCCCCCTCCCCCCATAAAAAAAAAGAAGAAAAAAAGTGGTTGTCCCACTGGCTATCATAAGTTGAATGCACCAATTTGTAAGTCGCTCTGGATAAGAGCGTCTGCTAAATGATGTAAATGTAAATGTAATGCCTTTCCAAATCATGTCCAATCAATTAAATTTACCACAGGTGGACTCCAATCAAGTTGTAGAAACATCTCAAGGATGCAACTTAGCTCAATTTTGAGTCTCATAGCAAAGAGTCTGAATACTTATGTAAATAAGGTATTTCTGTTTTTTATTTTTAATACATTTGCTAAAAATTATAAAAAACAGTTTCGCGTTGTCATTATGGGTATTGTGTGTAGATTGATGAGGAAAATGTTTTATTTTATCCATTTCAGAATAAGGCTGTAACGTTACAAAATGTGAAAAAAGGGAAGGGGTCTGAATACTTTCCGAATGCACTGTTCTTGAGTAAAAGTCTAAAAGTATTTGGTTTTAAATATACTTAAGTATCAAAAGTAAATGTAATTGATAAAATATACTGTATACAGTGAAAGTAAAAGTATAAATCATTTCAAATTCCTTATATTAAGCAAAGCAGACTGCACCATTTTCTTGTTTTTAAAATGTATGGATAGCCAGATGTACACTCCAACATTCAGACATAATTTACAAATGATGCATTAGTGAACCTGCCAGATCAGAGGCAGTAGGGATAACCACATGTTCTCTTTATAAGTGCAAGAATTTGACAATTTTCACATCCTGCTAAGCCAGGGTTCACCAACTGGCGGCACGTGGGCCAAATCTGGCCCGCCAGTAATATTATTTGGCCCCCCAAAGCCCCCCAAATGAATTATTAATATTTTCCCCCACAAAAAAAATAATAATAAAAAAAGCTCGGACCCTAGATGCAAAAACTCCCAAATGCAATGTCCCAAGAAGGAAGTTACCCTACCTAAAGAATGCAAAAGTTACATTTTAACTTCATTCATGAGGAGAGAGAATGCAGGAGATGGTCAACTAATAAAGCAGGCAGCGGACCATTTTGTGGTGCTGAAACGTAAAGCTGCAACCCAGCGCAATCAATAGGAGGTGAACAGGGCCTGGTGCTGAAAATATAGCTAACTTGTTATGCAAGTGTTGCACAGCAACAGATGGAGAAAACCTACACCAGTCGAGTAATTCATTTCAACAATAATCTTCATTTTAATTTGACTTTACAAACAACAAGAGGGCTTAATTGGAGTCTATTTCTTCCGAGCCTAGGCCTATATAAAATAACTTAACTGGCTGAGGTAGGCTATGAGGCTTAACAGCATCTTTCACAATAAAAATATATATGGCCTAATAGAAGTGGGATTTTTTTATTTATTAGTCCTACTTACAATTGCAACTGGCCAAAAATGTAGCATCCTACATAAAACAATCCTTTAAAGAAAAAAAGGCGATGTCTGTGTCTGAATGTCTGTCTCATGATAGCCTGCTCCTTTAACGACAACAAACTGAAAATACTGTCAGCTTGAGACCTAAATATCCCTGGATAAGCACTCATAATAATGTTAGTATTTACTAAATATAGTCGTATAGGCCACTAAGTGACTTACTCAATGGGAAAAGTTGCATTTCCATTCGGACACGATCTTGTGGATGTCGCATGAGATGGGTGTGATTTTGATGCGCAGTCAGTCCTCGATTGACTTATGTGAAAGCCGGTTGCTGTCGTGAGTCTATATTGCGTTCATAGAGGAATGCGACCCAAAACGCACACAAGGATTCCGCACTCCTGAGCGCAGTAGCCTTCCAGATGACAAGTCCAAATCGAACAACTCAAGCTTCCTTGTAAAGGCCTCAAGTTTTTCCACCATATCCACGACTGTTTCCATCTTCCTTGTAACTGGAGATTTAACCCGTTTAAGTGACAGAATATGTCAGCCAAAATTCTTCCCTGAAACTTCGATTTTCATTATCCACCTTTCTTTTGATACTTTTTGAGAGCGACATTTTCACTTGCTATCAAGCTAATTGTTCTGAACGAATGTTGACGTTAAAAAAAGTAGTGTAGGCTACAGTAGGATGCGTAGACCTGTTTTTCCACACCAATCAACGCACAGAGAAATAAAAATAATATTTGAATAGAGACATGGTGATTTTATAAGCGTAATCAGATCGAAATTATTATCTTATTGTCACTGAATTTATTATGTAGCCTACTAATCGGATGTGTTAAACATGTTATTCAATTTGTAGTGTAGGCCAATTAATTGTGCTAATATTATATAATAATTATGTTCTGGCCCACCGATTATTAGCTCAATAACAATTTGGCCCGAGGCCGAACTTATTTGACGAACCCCGTGCTAAGCATTCAACATGTAATGAGTACTTTTGGGTGTCAGGGAAATGTATGGAATAAAATGTACATGATCTTCTTCAGGAATGTAGTGAAGTAAAAGTAAAAGTAGTCAAAATACACTGCTCAAAAAAATAAAGGGAACACTAAAATAACACATCCTAGATCTGAATGAATGAAATAATCTTATTAAATACTTTTTTCTTTACATAGTTGAATGTGCTGACAACAAAATCACACAAAAATTATCAATGGAAATCAAATTTATCAACCCATGGAGGTCTGTATTTGGAGTCACCCTCAAAATTAAAGTGGAAAACCACACTACAGGCTGATCCAACTTTGATGTAATGTCCTTAAAACAAGTCAAAATGAGGCTCAGTAGTGTGTGTGGCCTCCACGTGCCTGTATGACCTCCCTACAACGCCTGGGCATGCTCCTGATGAGGTGGCGGATGGTCTCCTGAGGGATCTCCTCCCAGACCTGGACTAAAGCATCCGCCAACTCCTGGACAGTCTGTGGTGCAACATGGCGTTGGTGGATGGAGCGAGACATGATGTCCCAGATGTGCTCAATTGGATTCAGGTCTGGGGAACGGGCGGGCCAGTCCATAGCATCAATGCCTTCCTCTTGCAGGAACTGCTGACACACTCCAGCCACATGAGGTCTAGCATTGTCTTGCATTAGGAGGAACCCAGGGCCAACCGCACCAGCATATGGTCTCACAAGGGGTCTGAGGATCTCATCTCGGTACCTAATGGCAGTCAGGCTACCTCTGGCGAGCACATGGAGGGCTGTGCAGCCCCCCAAAGAAATGCCACCCCACACCATGACTGACTCACCGCCAAACCGGTCATGCTGGAGGATGTTGCAGGCAGCAGAACATTCTCCACGGCGTCTCTAGACTCTGTCACATGTGCTCAGTGTGAACCTGCTTTCATCTGTGAAGAGCACAGGGCGCCAGTGGCGAATTTGCCAATCTTGGTGTTCTCTGGCAAATGCCAAACGTCCTGCACGGTGTTGGGCTGTAAGCACAACCCCCACCTGTGGACGTTGGGCCCTCATACCACCCTCATGGAGTCTGTTTCTGACCGTTTGAGCAGACACATGCACATTTGTGGCCTGCTGGAGGTCATTTTGCAGGGCTCTGGCAGTGCTCCTCCTGCTCCTCCTTGCACAAAGGCGGAGGTAGCAGTCCTGCTGCTGGGTTGTTGCCCTCCTACGGCCTCCTCCACATCTCCTGATGTACTGGCCTGTCTCCTGGTAGCGCCTCCATGCTCTGGACACTACGCTGACAGACACAGCAAACCTTCTTGCCACAGCTCGCATTGATGTGCCATCCTGGATGAGCTGCACTGCCTGAGCCACTTGTGTGGGTTGTAGACTCCGTCTCATGCTACCACTAGAGTGAAAGCACCGCCAGCATTCAAAAGTGACCAAAACATCAGCCAGGAAGCATAGGAACTGAGAAGTGGTCTGTGGTCACCACCTGCAAAACCAGTCCTTGCTAATTGCGTATAATTTCCACCTGTTGTCTATTCCATTTGCACAACAGCATGTGAAATTTATTGTCAATCAGTGTTGCTTCCTAAGTGGACAGAAGTGTGATTGACTTGGAGTTACATTGTGTTGTTTAAGTGTTCCCTTTATTTTTTTGAGCAGTGTATAAATAGTAAAGTAAAGTACAGATACCTCCAAAGACTACTTAAGTAGTACTTTAAAGTATTTTTTACTTAAGTACTTTACACCACTGTACAGTAGGTTCAGGAAATCCATAGACACCCAGAATTATGCAACAGATTTGTCTGTTTAATTCCACCAGTCTCAGTGCCATGACTCATAAGGTTCCCTCTCTCTACTCAGCAGAGGAAAGAAAACACCCAGGTGAAATGGGATTCTATCCAGCCCTATGTTATCAGAGTAGCTTTTATGAAAATGTGTGTGAGCAAGAGAAAGGGCAAAAATAGTTAGAGAGGTGGGGTGAAATGTTCTCTTTCGCTCTCGATGTGGTCAGAAGAGCTTTGTGGGATGTGTTAGAGCCATGTGCAGTGGAACTCCACCCAGACAATTCAGACCGTTGGGCTTTTACACCAGCCAAGGTCACAGACTTCAGCTGGTAGCTGGAGCACGTAAGCAGCAGCCTTATTAATGGTTGCACTATAATCCACTGAAAGCTTTGCCATTTGAAAATAATAAATTAACCCAATTATGAGCACGTTCCATGTTTTCCCAGCAGTGTAAAGGATTTGTGTTGTGAGAAAGGTCAAATAAGTAAACACACTTATTGAACCAAAAACGAACATGGATTATGTAAAATATCAGCGTACTGTCAATCATCTATAAATGCAGGTGCCCTGATCACCTTAACACACTGCATGTACATCAAACACAGATTATCCTTAGATTAATTTAATTTGTCTGTCAGATTAACCTCTACGGGATCGGTGTCCCATATACGGGACGGTTGAGCTAACGTTCGCTAATGTGATTAGCATGACTGTTGTAAGTAACAGCAAACTTCCCAGGACATAGACATCTTATATGGCCAGAAAGCTTAAATTCTTGTTAATCTAACTGCACTGTCCAATTTACAGTAGCTATTACAGTGAAAAAATACCATGCTGTTGTTTGAGGAGAGTGCACAACAACAAAAAACAACTGGTTTGATACATTCACCTCTGAAGGTAATGTACTTACAGTGGCTTGCGAAAGTATTCACCCCCCTTCGCATTAAAATTGATTTTTGTGGGGTTTGTATCATTTGATTTACACAACATGCCTACCACTTTGAAGATGCAAAATATTTTTTCTTGTGAAACAAACAACAAATAAGACCAAAAAAACTGAAAACTTGAGAGTGCATAACTATTCACCGCCCCCCAAAGTCAATACTTTGTAGAGCCACCTTTTGCAGCAATTACAGCTGCAAGTCTCTTGGGGTATGTCTCTTTAAGCTTGGCACATCTAGCCAATTCTCTAAAACGACGTTGGAGGCGGCTTATGGTCAGGAAATTAACATTACATTCTCAGTCAACAGCTCTGGTGGACATTCCTGTAGTCAACATGCCAATTGCATGCTCCCTCAAAACATGAAATATCTGTGGCATTGTGTTGTGTTGTCACGTTCGTTTAAGGACGGGTCAGACCAAGGCGCAGCGTGATATGCATACATGTTTATTTACAACAAATAAACACACAACAAAACAACAAACCAAACAAAACGTGAAGTCCAAAGGCTGAACACAAAACTAGCCTAAACACGGAACAATATCCCACAACTAACGAGTGCCAATAGGCTGCCTAAGTATGATCCCCAATCAGAGACAACGAGCGACAGCTGCCTCTGATTGGGAACCACACCGGGCCAAACATAGATATACAACACCTAGACTGAAACATAGAAAACACAACATAGAATATTCACACCCTGACTCAACATATAAGAGTCCCCTGAATCAGGGCGTGACAGTACCCCCCCCAAAGGTGCGGACTCCGACCGCACAACCTTTACATAACAGGGTAGGGACCGGGTGGGCATTCTGCCTCGGAGGCGGATCCGGCCCCGGGCGTGACGACCACATACTCTCCGCCTCCCTGTTGCGCCCCTGGTCTGAGCGGAGCTGGACTGGGCACCGGTGGAGCGGACCGCTCTGGCTCCGGAGTGGAGCCGCTGACCGGAGCTGGACTAGGCACCGGTGGAGCGGACTGCTCTGTCTCCGGACTGGAGCCGCTGACCGGAGCTGGACTGGACCCCGGTGGAGCGGACTACTCTGGCTCCGGAGTGGAGCAGCTGACCGGAGCTGGATCAGGCACCGGTGGAGCAAACTGCTCTGTCTACGGACTGGAGCCGCTGACCGGAGCTGGATCAGGCACCGGTGGAGCAAACTGCTCTGGCTCTGGACAAGGAACACGCACCACTGGCTTGGTGCAGGAACGGGCCGGGCCGGACTGGAGACACGCACCACAGGTCTGGTGCGAGGAGCAGGAATGGGCCGGGCCGGACTCGGAACACGCACCACTGGCTTGGTGCGAGGAGCAGGAACGGGCCGGCCCGGACTGGCGACCGCACCACTGGCTTGGTGCGGGGAGTAGGAACGGGCCCGGCCGGACTGGAAACACGCACCAATGGTTTGGTGCGAGGAACAGGAACGGACCGGACCAGACTGTGGAGGCGGACTGGAGGTCTGGAGCGGAGAGCTGGCACAACCCGTCCTGGCTGGCTGCCCACTTTCGCACGACACGTGCGGGGCGCTGGCACAGAACGCACTGGGCTGTGCATGCGCACTGGCGATACAGTGCGTTTCTCCGCATACCTGGGTGCCTCTATTAACCCCCGCTCCTGCCTAACCAGCTCCTCTCTCCGTGCCTATACTTCCTCCTTCTCCCTACGAGCCTCCTGCAGTGCCTCCTCTTGATTGGATCTCTATCGCTCTATTCTATCTATCAGCCCCCGTAATATGGTGGCCTCCTCTCTTACCCTGCAGATCCGATCCTTCTCTCTCTCTCGGCACTCCTCCTCCAGTGAGGACTCCTCCGGGAGCCCCCACGAGTTAGGGAACAGAAACTCATCTTCGTCGTCGTCATCCTCCGACTCCTCAGTATAATACTGTTCCCACTCTTCTTCCCATGGTCGTAGGGAATCAATCTGGAAACCCACCGGGTGCAGTGGTCGGGGCTCTTCTCTCACGTTCCCCGACCATCCCTTTAGCCCCACCCCAAAAAAATTATTGGGGCTGCTTCTCGGGCTTCCTCCCCGGCCGGCTTCTGTGTTGCCGTTGCTCCTCTCCTGCCTGGGCCTCCTTCTTCGCCCAGGGTCCTTTTCCCGCAAATATCTCCTCCCAAGACCAAATCTTCCCCACCTGTGTCCAGGGTGTTTGCTCCTCGGAACGCTGCTTGGTCCGTGTTTGGTGGGATCTTCTGTAACGTTCGTTTAAGGACGGGTCAGACCAAGGCGCAGCGTGATATGCATACATGTTTATTTACAACGAATAAACACACGACAAAACAACAAACCAAACCAAACGTGAAGTCCAAAGGCTGAACACAAAACTAGCCTAAACACGGAACAAGATCCCACAACTAACGAGTGCCAATAGGCTGCCTAAGTATGATCCCCAATCAGAGACAACGAGCGACCGCTGCCTCTGATTGGGAACCACACCCAGCCAAACATAGATATACAACACCTAGACTGAAACATAGAAAACACAACATAGAATATTCACACCCTGACTCAACATATAAGAGTCCCCTGAATCAGGGCGTGACATGTGTGACAAAACTGCACGTTTTAGAGTGGCCTTTTATTGTCCCCAGCACAAGGTGCACCTGTGTAATGATCATGCTGTTTAATCAGCTTCTTGATATGTCACACCTGTCAGGTGGATGGATTATCTTGTAAAAGGAGGAATGCTCACTAATAGGGATGTAAACAAATTTGTGCAGAAAATGTGAGAGAAATAAGCTTTTTGTGCATATGGAAAATTTCTGGGATCTTTTATTTCAGCTCATGAAACATGGGACCAACACTTTACATGTTGCGTTTATATTTTTGTTCAGTATAGATCCCTTACATACTGGTCTTGACGAGAATAAAACAAGTTACAGAGGCATACATATCATACCCCAGAAAAAATGCTAACCTCCCCTGTTATTGTAATGGTGAGAGGTTAGCATGTCTTGGGGGTAACTTTCTCACTCATTATTATTCATGATTCATTCAGGCCTATCCGTAATCATGGTAGCATCCACATTAATGTAGAAGTGTTTAGAAACATATTCTACTCTTATTTACAATAAAAGTGACTCCAAAACAAACAGCAAATGCATCCAACAAATTTGTAGAGTCACAAGCTTGATGTAACCATTGTGTGCTACGAATATGGGAACAAATACTAAACTTTTGACTACTTTAATACACATAAGTGAATTTGTCCCAATACTTTTGGTCCCCTAAAATGGGGGGACTATGTACAAAAAGTGCTGTAATTTCTAAAGGGTTCACCCGATATGGATACACATACCCTCAAATTAAAGCTGATAGTCTGCACTTTAACCCTATAGTCATTGAATCATCAGTGCTGGAGTACAGAGCCAAAACAAACAAAAAATTGTCACTGACCCAATACTTTTGGAGCTCACTGTATGTCTTTTTTCTTAACTGACAAATAAAATCAACCAATCAATCATGACTGTGACAAAGACACACTTTATGTACTGTTTATGTGCCCTTTTATGCTGCTGACAGAATCCCTAGCTCTCCTCGGCTCTGCCATTTGTAGTACCTCTTATCTACAATTTATTAAAGTGACATTTAATGTTTGCTGGAAAGGCTACAGTCGTGACCCTCGGCTGTGGTAAATATGAACACTGCATCACTAACAGGAGGAGAGAAGTAGCCTTGAGCTATTCACTCAAGAGCCCTGTACATAATGAAAGTGGTTATGCTACACTGATTGTTATTCTATAAAGCATTCAGAAACTGCATGTTCGCTTGCAATTCTGTAGTGAGGCTGCTGTTCTAGCTCCCTGACTACATTAACTAAATGTAATTTAAGTTGGTGTGGTTAATTAAGTGCTTTGCAGGATAAATGACCATATAGATAGTAAACAAGAGGCAGAGAATCACTGTGAATCTACATCCTCTCATTGGATGTGCTCTTCACATAATTTACTGTGAGGGAAGGACTTTGCCAAAAGACTCCCAAAGCCTTAATTTCATAAAGTCCTCGGTCTGGGTGGGAAAAGATAGTGGGATGCAAGTGCACAGGCATGTCCTAGCTTTCCGGACCTTAGCCTCATTTAAGCATAATGACCCTGCCATGAGAGTTCTCTGGCCTGCTGCCCTGATGATGGGGAGACAACATCCCCATCAAGTTCCTGCTGGGTGAGATGAGGCTAAAAGTGATATTAAAGGCTGAGGATGCTAGGTGGTTGGTGAGTGAAGGGATATGTTAGGTGTGGTAGGGTATCTAACTTGACCCATCACGCCCCGCTTTAAAGGACCTGTTTGAAGCCAGCGGGAGAGAAAGATGAAAGTGGGAACACAGAACGGGCACCATCTGACGTGGGTCACTCTTTGTCCTACACAATTGAACAAAATACAAATCAACGAGGAGGGTAAAAACACAAACACAGAAGATTATAAATGTATTTGTGATGATAATCACCATGATAAAGGGAACACTGATGATGATGGTGATTATATCAACATGCAGAGAGAATATCAACATGCAGATTTTGTACAACTGGGTCAAGTATAGCTTTTGAAATGATATGGAAATGTACTTGCCATGGTGATGCTGCAGCTGTGTCAGAAGACTGTTGCCATGACATGAGAAATGTGCTTCAATGTACAAAATACATGATATATGTAGCTGTATTTAGCTTTATGTAAAATAATAACTTTCTACTTGAGGGCACAATATACTATTATTGTGAACAAAGAAGAATTAGGTCTGGTCTTTATGTTCAAACACGACAATAGACGCATTTCCTGCAATTCTACAAAGTTTTACATTACTTATAATGCCTTGAGGGGTATATGGAGGGGTATTTTGAAAACACAGTATAAGTCCTCACCATCATTAATGAAGGTATTTCAAGGCAAATATTAAGAATACACAAAAGATTAAGACTGATTTGAACTACGATGCACACATGCATATTTATTTATATAAACTGCGTTTTATTATAGTTGGAGTTCGCCTACCTTATGCCAGTCCAATTTATTTTTTAAATATATATATATATATATATATATATATATATATCTGAGTGTGAACATACAGTACCATGGACAGAGACTGACACCATTGAATGTTGATTTCGCCTATGTGTTCAAATAATGATCAAGTGAGAAATGATGCCCTTGCCCTTGTTGAACTATGTTCGTTATTTTGTTATTTTATTGCAAAAGCAGAAGCTACTCTTCCTGGGGTCCACACAAAACATGACATTATCCAGAACAATAATAAACAAGAACAGCTCAAGAACAGCTCAAGGACAGAACTGAACCATCAAATCAAGGAGTAACATGCTAAATCACACGGGTAAGGCCACTAGAGTCCTGCTGTAGTAGTTTAGTGCCTTGTGATCTAATATTTTCATACATCATTGTGAGTCTTCATCAGGTTTGAAGACTCAGTGAGCTTCTAAAACCATGTTCACATTGGCAATTTGAAGTGACTCAAATCCTATTTATTTGTGGTCCTCTGTAGCTCAGCTGGTAGAGCACGGCGCTTGTAACGCCAAGGTAGTGGGTTCGATCCCCGGGACCACCCATACACAAAAATGTATGCACGCATGACTGTAAGTCGCTTTGGATAAAAGCGTCTGCTAAATGGCATATTATTATTATTATTTGCATATCCGATTCCAAACTATTATTTTTCTTGCAGTCTGAACAGCCAAAAAGCACATGGAATCTGATATTTCAAGCCACATTTCAGATAAAAATCGTATTCCTGGCCACGTGACTTGTGTCTGAACTCTCAAATCTGATTTATTTGCCTTCAAGTGTTTTTTAGACTTATTTGGCATATCTTGTTGCTTGCTAGCTACTCTGTTGATAGTTTGACAAGAACATGTGGTAGCTAGCTAACCAGCTTGTTAATTGTTTACAAACAAATTAGTGAGTGAATGTGCTAGAAAGCTAAACAGCTACCTAGCTAAGGCTCGATTTTGAAAGTTGGATCAACTTATCCTTTGAGGCTTTAAAAAGTATTCTTACCCTATGATTTTGAACATTAAAATCAACTGGGAAATGTCCATGGCAGGCATTGTTGTCACCTTAGCTTGATACATAACTTCTGAGGGGTAGGAAGCGCTAACACCACCACCAGTCAGCTTACACTACTGCATACAGTGGTGGAAAAAGTACCCAATTGTCATACTTGAGTAAAAGTAAAGCTACCTTAATAGAAAAAGACTCAACAAAAGTCACCCAGTAAAATACTACTTGAGTAAAAGTCTAAAGGTATTTGGTTTTAAATATACTTAAGTATCAAAAGTAAAAGTATAAATCATTTCAAATTCCTTATATTAAGCAAACAACACTGTTTTCTTGTTTCTTTAATTTACGGATAGCCAGGGTCACACTCCAACAGTCAGACATAATTTACAAACGAAGCATGTGTGTTTAGTGAGTCCTCCAGATCAGAGGCTGTAGGTATGACCAGGGATGTTCTCTTGATAAGTGCGTGAATTGGACAATTTTCCTGTCCTGCTAAGCATTCAAAATGTAACAAGTACTTTTGGGTGTCAGGGAAAATGTATGGAGTAAAAAGTACATTATTATCTTTATGGATGTTGTCAAAAATTGTAACAAATATAAATAGTAAAGTACAGATACCCCCAAAAAGGACTATTTTTACTTAAGTACTTTACACTACTGACTCCACACACACCCGCCATTACTATGACAACTAGCATAGCCTTGTCAGCAAATGACTGCTGTCTGAACACACAAATCCGATTTGGTCACTTGTAACTTGCTGTTTGGACAGACAGTAGTCCAAAACGGATTTGAAAAACAAAACTGATTTGAGCATTAAGGCCTGCAGTGTGAATAAGGCTTAAATAATGCACGGTATTGACCTTCCATTTCTCAAAAATATATATATTTTTCAAATGTCCAAATGTTATCTACACCATTTTTTTTTTTTTTCCTCTCACTCTTTTGCTCTCCAATTCTGCCCTCTCGTTTTCCCAGGAGGGAGCCTGTTTGCTGCACTGAAGTGCTCTTCACTAAACTGTCAGCTGAAAGGTCACATCCAAAAAGGAAAGAGAGATGGAAAAATAAGATTGAGACCCTGCCACTCATGTCTGTGTCTAGATGAAAACACAGAATCTGACCTTTACCAGGAAACCAGATTCAAGTGAGCCATCAGACATGGGGATTGCAAGCCAGGACTGTGGGTGGTTGGGAGGGGATCTACATGAAAGGGGTGAGAGAGAGGGGGTAGGTGTATAGGCACAGGCTGACAAAAATCCAGGTAACTAAAATTGTTTGGCAAGCCTAAAGACTATTGTTTGTGCAATACATGAGGCTTCAATCTAAGCACTCACATTTTTATTGTTTATAAAAACAGCAGACTAGAAAAATGCAGTTGCGGTACATACAGTACACAGCATTTTCACTCACATGGATTGTAACAACTACGACTATCTCCGGATGTTAAGCTGTTGCTTTTTATGGTAGAACACAAAAAAACAAACACTTACAAATATGAAGCCAGACATAAAAAACTGCCAACCAGAATAGTAGTTTTTCACTACACAGGAATACCCACAGTTGTCACCACTTTATCTATCTTAAATTTTACTTGGAGTATATATGCTGGACACAACTTTAAATGTTGCTTTTCAAAAACACCTCAGTTCTTATACAGTACTCCACTCATGTTTTCTACAGAGACAGGCATTTCTACAGAGACAGGACAACACAATTATTCAGGTGCAATATGCAGAAATCACTCTGCCATTTCCTGGTTGCTAAATTTAGAATAGTTAGCCTAATTTCAGTTTATGTGAAAAAACAAGCATCTAAACCGCTGTGAAATGTGATGTTTGAAGCTGGTGTACAAAACCGAAAGTACAAAACTTAAGAACGGGAAGCATAGAAATAGCGCTCATAGAACAGATCTACCACTTCTTAGACACGCTTTCAATGAGAATTACAGATCTATAAAACTCACATTTCTATGTGAATTTGGTCAGGTCGGCAAAAAAGTTACATATTGCAGCTTTGAGAGTGCTGCGTAGCAGTGATCTAGTCTGCATGTATATGAAAACTGCACAAAGTAGCTAACACCAGTAGTGTGGCACATGTGAGCAAGTTATTTAAGACAGCTTTACAGATCGCTGTCCAGCTTAAACATCAGAATTAAATCATAGGTGTTCTGGCAGTGTGCAGATAAGGGTTACGACCCTCCAAGTCCCTCCTACCCTCTCCTCCGTGCCCCTTCCTATCTATCTTACTCTGGACACATTCACAGCGAGAGCAGCTGTGGAGGTGGATGGATGATCTTCTCAGTTAGATTCCTCCACTACAGCCCCAGACACCACTTCATTGCTGTCCTGCACCCCGAGATTCAGATCTACATCTGGGAGACGCATGGAGAGAGGTGTCACACTCAGATAGGGAAAAAGTCTCACACACACACACACACACACACACACACACACACACACACACACACACACACACACACACACACACACACACACACACACACACACTTTGAATTGGGGCAATAGAATATCATGCCAGGTCATCCTACCTGCTGTCTGGTCCTGTGTGGTCTGAAGAGGGGTGTGTTTGTGGGGCTGCATCCCACCTGGGACCTCTGCAGAGTTGGGATCCTTAGGGGGCCAGCGGAGTTCCCCACTCTCCACATTGCCCCCATCAGAGGGCTCCACCACAATAGAGGGAAGTCTCTTGGACAGCTTGGGATTCCGCTCATGGGTATCTGGGAAAATCTGGACACAAGAAGTATTACATGTTTTTACATTTTAGTAATTTAGCAGACACTCTTATTCTTATTCATCTTAAGATAGCTAGGTGAGACAACCACATCAAATCAAATCAAATTTTATTTGCCACATACCGTGAAACGCTTACTTACAAGCCCTTAACCAACAATGCAGTTGGAAAAATAGAGTTAAGAAAATATTTACTAAATAAACTAAAGTTTTAAAAAAGAAAAAGAAACACAATAAAATAACAATAATGAGGCTATATACAGTGGGTACCGGTACTGAGTCAATGTGTGGGGGTCCAGGTTAGTCAAGGTAATTTGTACATTTAGGTAGGGGTAAAGTGACTATGCATAGATAATAAACAGCGAGTAGCAGCAGTGTAAAAACAAAGGGGAGGGTGTCAATGTAAATAGTCCGGTTGGCCATTTGATTAATTGATCAGCAGTCTTACGGCTTGGGGGAAGAAGCTGTATCTCAGTATGGTGTATTTACTCTTTATTAGGGTGTTTTACTATTTTTAATAGGGATTTGAGATCCTTGCAATGAGAGCTCATACAACATTTTACAAGAAAGATCCGAAATGAAAGGCACATTTGTAATTGTTTCATTGGTAGGATGTCAATTAATCTCTTGGTTGAGTGACTGGTGGATTGAGGCAACAGTAGACTCACCTGAAAGGATATGCCCTGATCCGCTGACACTGCTCCAGCTACACTGAAGTCCTCTATCACAGGTTCCCGTGTGTTAATCACCTCAGTCATCCTATGAACAACAAGGGGACCATGGCAATACCGTTGATGTATACACTTTTATGCAAATAAACAGATGTGGTTTATTTACATTTTAGTCATTTAGCAGACGCTCTTATCCAGAGCGACTGCATACATTTTCATACTGGCCCCCCGTGGGAATCTAACCCACAACCCTGGCATTGCAAGCACCATGCTCTACCAACTGAGCTACACTATTTCTACCTATAATACATTCATATAGTGCTACTCAAGAAATCCAATGTAATGCTTTTATAATCTCCCCTCTTGGTTGCTCTCTCCTCCCTCCCTCGCTCAACTCTTGCTTATTTTATGACAACTTTGATCAGAGAGACATCTGAAGTGCAAAGCCAGCCTCTGTGGTCCAACGAGACAGCCAATCATTGCCCTTGAAGTTGAAAGTGTTTTGATACAGAAATTATAGCCACTTTACAGGGTACTGTACTTCCAGTCTCATATGCAAATAGGTATACAGAAACCTGGCACTTCAAAAACCACATTAATTCACAAAATATTAAGATTGTGTAGAAGAAACGTATCTGAACCAGGCTTTTTTACATAGTTTTGATGGGAACGTAAGCAGCATACTAAATGGATATCATGATGTCTACCCTGTTTTCATGACTGTTGAAGACTCCCTCGCACTCATTATTTATGTATGCAGTCGTCCCTGAAGTCTGATGTGGTGCTAGAGCAACAGCTGGCACAGGGATACGGAGCAGAAGCAGGCAGTCTAATATAAAAGGCATTAATGAAGTGCCACTGCCAACTCAACAGAACTTCATATTTAAACAGACAGACATGGCTACACTGGGAGTCCCAGATATTCTGGTGAGCAGAAGTTCATAAATTACCCCACTCAGTCAGTTGGACAGACAGCTATGGTTACCATGGATACAGGAGGAGATGTAATCTCTGTGTGATTGTCTGAGTATCACACTTGGCAGTGTGGAAAAGGACAGCTGATTTGGGTGTTTTCATTTATGTATTATAGCAATTACTGATGATATGAGAGTCTGAATTCTGTCCTACTCGTAACCTGGATGTGTTTTATTTCTTCTCTTCTTCGTACTGTGGTACATTTTTAAGACAATTGCTCCTTTATTCCTACTCAAAAGCACATCTTGTCCCTAGACGGAATTCCAGTGGTCACTTTGTGTCTTGACCTCTCGGTCGTCCTAGGTCCAAGGGAAAGGCTTCTCTTATTCATTAACAGTTGTGAAGTCATCTTTACCATGGTTCAATGCGATTGTGAAAGCTTGGGTAGGCCTACACATTGCTGAGGGTTATGATTTGGTATGTAGTGTTACTCCATACAAACACACCTACCTAATTATGGCATGAGTGTGAAACCGTGAATCACATCCTGTGAAAATAAAATACCACAGCATGATGTGACTAGGAGGAAGGGTGTGTGTGCAGGATGAACGCAGATGAAAATAATGTCATCAAGGTGGATCCAACTATTCAAAAGCAAAGTCTGCATACCATTCCAACCTAATAAAGTGTTTCTCCTGTCACTCAGAGACACAGGTTCAAAAACAATTGGTGTTATGTATATTTTCCTAATTCAGAGCTAAGCAATATTGTTTAGCTGGAGTGACTGCTAAAATGCACTCACTTATATCCAATCCTTTCATAAAAGTGAGGCCTAAGAAATAAGACATAGGAAAGGAGGTGACTCTGATATTGAGGTGCACCCATGTCCTTCTATGACACAATATGATTGCAATAATCCAGCTCTCTCCAAAATTACGACCCATATTGATAACTCGGTGATCTATCAGTACTAAACTGTTGAATCACTACATTTGTGAACTTATTCTCTATTATTATAGGATATTTGAGTTAGTCCTAAGCCATTTGTTGTTAAACACAAACTTTTTATAGGCTACTAACTGTAACTGCGCGCACCTTAATCATCATGCCTACCTGTTGGGAGCCTTTATAAACGTATTATGTCCTTCCAAGCTGAGTTGAGGTAGGCTAGATGTCCAGTGAAAACAGTGCAAAAAATATATTTTCTTCAGAATGGCTTTTTTCCCAGAATCGTGATAGAAATCCGGTACACAAGTGTCCGTTACACCGTGACGTTCCAAATGAAGTTTCCCCACGCACGGGAGTACTGGAGCATGCGCACTTGCGCATTCGGTAGAGTCGACTTGACGCCACAGCCTACTTCAAATCAAAATGAAATAAAATTGTATTGGTCGCATACACATATTTAGCAGATGTTATTGCGGGTGTAGCGAAATGCTTGTACTGAGACAAAGGGTAGGATAGAGAGAGCAGAGCAATTGATTATTCTGCCAAATGTATTACCCAAGACTGTACACTATGGCAAAATTAGACCCGTCGAGCGCTACAAAAACTGATATTTGAAACATGGCGATAAAACATGGTGGTTGTTACTAGTTACGACAGCCAAATTGTCTAGGCCTAAAGGCATATCATACAAATTCATGAAAACACAAATGTGTTTTTTTGTCTTAATTTAAGGTTAGGCATAAGGTTAGCAGAGTGGTTAAGGTTAGTGTTAGTTAGGTTATAATTCACATTTTAAGAAGATAAATTGTAGAAAGGTGGGGTTTAGCCATAATTATGACTTTGTGGCTGTGATCACTACAAACCAGGTTTCCAACCTTTTTATGCGAGTAAAGTAGCCTACATGTTGGATAAAAAAAGTCATGACAGGCCTAATGGACACAGAACATTTTTTGGTAAACTTTCCAAATGTCGACAAAACTAAATATGCTAGACAAGGTGGGATCTTTTTGTGTCGGTAAATTGAATTATGCAAGAAATGTTTTTGGAACGCTTTTATGCGCAAATATTGAGATAATAACTATCATATGGAAGTAAACTTGGAGTCATGCAATGACATGTAGTGTGGTCCTCCTACTACAACTCATTGGGAAAGCATGCACTTTATTAGGCTACAGATGAAATGAATTATGTTCATTCACAGGTTGGTGAAAGTGCAAGGTGATGAGCTTGATGCTCCTTTCCAATAAATATTGAGGGTTTTATTCTGGTGACATGATCATCGATGCTTGGCTGCCTTTTAACAAATAAAAATAATCTCGCTCTTTTGTCCATAACAATCTCCTCATGTAGGCTATACATGCGCTCTAGCCCAGGGTTTCCCAAACTCGGTCCTGGCCCCCGCACGGGTGCACAGTTTGGTTTTGCCCTAGCGCTACACAGCTGATTCAAATAACCAACTCATCATCAATCTTTGATTATTTGAATCAGCTGTGTAGTGCTAGAGCAAAAATCAAAACGTGCACCCAGGCAGGGCCCCAGTACCGAGTTTGGGAAACCCTGCTCGGGCCAACAGCGCCAGTATATGCTCGGTGTTGGCTAGAGCGCACATGCCAGTACCAGTGGCGATTTTAGCATGTCAATCTTGGTGGGGCAAAAAAACAAAAACATCTGGGAAGCATGCCAGCAAAGCCACTACACAACACAACACTAAACAATACATTAATTGCACTATAACAGTGACAAATGGTGCCCACAACCTGTTAGCGCCTAGATAAAGCTGTCCCAACAGCAGAGTCCCAACAGCATCCCAACATCTTACCACTGCTACACCTGGCTATCAGCGGAGCGATGTCTGGCAGCGAAACAGTTAATTCAGCCTCATTTACTGCCTTTAAAAAAACATAGCTGATATGGCTGACTTACTTAAACAAAAGTGGTTTCTACTGACAATTGAGATGTACAAACTATGGTATAAGGGGACGACAAGCGGATAAGCGGTATGACGCAGCCGTCATACCGCTCAGGAAGGAGACGCGTTCTGTCTCCTAGAGATAAACATACTTTGGTGTGAAAAGTGCAAATCAATCCCAGAACAACAGCAAAGGACCTTGTGAAGATGCTGGAGGAAACAGGTACAAAATAATCTATATCCACAGTAAAAACAAGTCCTATATCGACATAACCTGAAAGGCCGCTCAGCAAGGAAGAAGCCACTGCTCCAAAACCTCCAAAAAAAGCCAGACTACGGTTTGCAACTGCACATGGGGACAAAGATCGTACTTTTTGGAGAAATGTCCTCTGGTCTGATTAAACAAAAATAGAACTGTTTGGCCATAATGACCATCGTTATGTTTGGAGGAAAAAGGGGGTACCTTGCAAGCCGAAGAACACCATCCCAACCGTGAAGCACGGGGGTGGCAGCATCATGCTGTGGGGGTGCTTTGCTGCAGGAGGGACTGGTGCACTTCACAAAATAGATGGCATCATGAGGAAGGAAAATTATGTGGATATATTGAAGCAACATCTCAAGACATCAGTCAGGAAGTTAAAGCTTGATCGCAAATGGGTCTTCCAAATGGACAATGACCCCAAGCATACTTCCAAAGTTGTGGCAAAATGGCTTAAGGACAACAAAGTCAAGGTATTGGAGTGGCCATCACAAAGCCCTGACATCAATCCTATAGAAAATGTGTGGGCAGAACTGAAAAAGCGTGTGCGAGCAAGGAGGCCTACAAACCTGACTCAGTTACACCAGCTCTGTCAAGAGGAATGGGCCAAAATTTACCCAACTTATTGTGGGAAGCTTGTGGAAGGCTACCCGGACCGTTTGACCCAAGTTAAACAATTTAAAGGCAATGCTACCAAATACTAATTGAGTGTATGTAAACTTCTGACCCACTGGGAATTTGATGAAAGAAATAAAACCAGAAAGAAATCATTCTCTCTACTATTATTCTGACATTTCACATTCTTAAAATAAAGTGGTGATCCTAACTTACCTAAGACAGGGAATTTCTACTAGGATTAAATGTCAGGAATTGTGAAAAACTGAGTTTAAATGTATTTGGCTAAGGTGTATGTAAACTTCCGACTTCAACTGTATAACGTGATTTTACGTAATTGTATCTGTGGCCAATGACCTTGAGCCTTCTTGGATGGGCACTTCTAATGTAACTCTATGGCAGCACCCAAGGGGCTTGAATTTTCGAGCTCTACACTTAGACTTGGAGTTGATGTAGTGACCCCATGAGTGACAGAACACTGAGCCAATCACAGCGCAACTAGAGAACATTACCAACACCTATGCTCCTTATTTTCCGCTTTTTTTTCCGTACATGAGAATGTAACCGCAAAGGGTATTTTCATGTGCACTAAATCATCACGCAAGACTTTTATCTGCAACAAGTCAATTTGATGGAAACACATCTCTGATGGGAAAATGCGCATATTGTTTTTATGTGGATTTTAGAATATTCGCATGAAAATCTGTCACCAATTCAATAGAAACCTAGCTAGTGACGACCATAAAACGTATAGCCTAATGAATGCGCCATGTCGACCATGCCTCCACCACCGAACACCTGCGCCACTAGCTGTTTCCAATACCTTTTCCAGTAATTTTTTGGTGGACATTTACAAAGTTTGCATAGAAACTTGATGCGACAATTGCGTTTCCATGAAACTGTCTCCTGTTGAGAAAAACCGCTGGATGTAATGACATCACACCTAAAAAATATTTGTACAAATCCCCCTGCAAAAACCTAGTGTCGAAAAAAATTAAGTGGTTGAAGTGTTTCCATTATCCATTTAGGCAAATTGCGCATTAATAAATTGGTGACTGCCTGCATGCCCTTCCACCTATCTGTTTTAATGTCTCAGGTAGCCCGCAAAAACCAGCATGGATAGGGTGCAAGAATGGGCAAATATATGCCATATTCTAATCATTCATGTGCCACCATATCACCACGGGTCCGTGTGAGATTTGTAGTCCTGTTAATCTGAAATGATTGGATTGTGAAATTTACATTCAGCCAACCAGAAAAGCAATGCGAAGCAATGCAGGCATTCTTGAAAGTCAAGAATAGAGTTAAAAAATAGATTTAGCAAGCAGTAGGCATTTAAAATTACATGTGGAGTGGAGCTTTATAGTTACATGATGACATCAAGTTCCCCGTGTACCTTCAAAATTATTAGGCAATCATAATTTATTCGAAAACCCTTTCCATCATAATTTAACGCAATAAAGAAAGTTAGACAAAAGAAAAATCGAGCCCTGTCAAATGGATAAAATGTTGGCGATCTTTAGAACATTTCTCTGCCGTTTCCATTACACGTCACAAGGTTTTTGTTTTTTTTATGCGACATTGCTTTTGTTGAATAAACCTGCGTCAATGGAAACCTATCTATAAAAAAAATGAAAAATCGAGTAGGCCTATAGAATTCACACATCGTATCAGGGCTGCCGGAAAACGTCTGGCGAGGCGGCATTTGCCACAGCACTTTTCATTCAGTTTGTTTTAGTTTAATGAAGTATATCGACGCAAAGCCTTAAAATGTTGGATTTGCACACAATTTTTCTGTCCTTCACATCGTAGTGCTGCAGCATGCTCTTTACCAATCAGATTCACGGAAATCGCAGGTCGGGGCGGAGCATAACACACAACGCTCAAGGCGTGCTCCCAACTTTCCTCCAGTATTTATTTAGCAAGCGCGATAACCAATTATGTTTATAAACCCTGGATTGCGCTATGTATTGGCCAATGAGAGCATTTGAAGCCACCGGTCGGCCATATTGGCACACCCCAGACGGAGCAGTCCACCATAGGAATGGATTATATTCTACAGTATTTCAATTAAATGTTTCAAGGAGAGAATTACATGTATTTAAGTATTATTTTGCTGTAGTGGGGACAGTAACATTAGAACTTTCAAAAAATTATACTTTAAGGAAAATGTTTTTATATATTTGTGTATTTTTTATTTGTATGTTTAGCTCACATAATATAATGTAAAAGTATGCTTTAAGGTGTCTGTAATATAATAAACGTGGCAAAAACAAATGTAGACATTAATAAATGCATTTCTATAGCTTCCAAAATATTTTTTACACGATGGGGGAGTCCAAGATGGAGGCACGGTGGCTTCAAAACAGAGCACCCTGATAGTCATCTAGTGTATCTATAAATAATTGGTCATAACACATCACTCACGAGTCCTGACAGACACAAGCAAAAACTCTTACATAAATTCAGCAGCATATCCACCTGAACATTAGCAATCTGACATTCTGTATTGCATGGAAGCGAAACTATTTTTCAGTCTGATCAACTGTAGGCTACTAACAACAGCAGCTGCATAGTCTGACTCTAGCCTACTATGCGCTCTGTCCCTCTGGCCAGGGTAAACGAAGCGGTAACATTGTGTATTTATAACCAATTTGTTTGTTAGAAAATGTGAATGGGATCAAATCTGGTTTATATTTAAACTTGGGCTGACTAGGCAACATTTGCCTAGAAGTTTTTCTAGGATATTTTTTAAAACCATGTGACCTGATTAGAAAAATCTTGGCCCATCATAGCCCAGATTAAAGCTTTTTTTTTTTTACAACAGATTAATCACGTCATAGCATATAAAGTCTGGATTGTAAATGATCAGATCAGGAAAAACTACGGGCCCAGATTTTTTGTTGTTGCGCCACTCCACTCTGGGACCTGTGATGCCACCTCTGCATAGTATAATGAAAACTTGGTGCAAGTAATGGGCTGTGTCTAATTACAAATAACTTAAACACACCTCAAATGTCAAAACCGCAATGCTTGTAATGAGTAATGCCATTGATCACAATCGAGCTATGGGGCTTTTATTTGGCTTTGGCGTGCTGCGTTTCCATGTTGTGATGTGCTTCTTCAATTCGACAGTTGAGTTTTTCATTGCGAGGATAGCACGGTCACAGAGGTAGGAGGAGCAGTGTCTGTCAATCATAAGCTCCACCGCTACACCTCAATCTACAAAATCTTCATTCGATCGCGTTGACTTTTATAATGTTTTTATCAAGGCAACCAAAGAAGCAACAGTATCTGGCTTTGTCAAAGAACTACAGTGTCCCAGCAAGAGCACAGATGTGAAGAATTTTGAATTCATTATTAGCTTATTCATCAATCAATATATTTGTCATATAGAGCCCCACAGTGTCATAATACCCATAAAACCTAGAGGTCAAACAGGGAAATGGTTCCAATCGTTTTTCCACCATTCATTTTTCCCATAGGGGATTTTAGAAACACTTAAAATAAGGGCTGTGTTTCATGTAGGCTTACCCTGGCATAAGGTTTGATAACCATGTAAATATCTCTCAGACAAGATTACTTTTATCAATATATTCGGCTCTGTTTACTCTCAGATTTGAAAATGTTAATTAGCATCAAAGTAGACATGATGCAAAACTACAAATCCCTGCATGTCATCTCTAGCTGACACCTTTGCTAACAGGTATTGACAGTTCACAGAATTGTCAATTTAAAGACAGTTTGCCAATTTATTCACTACTACATTTAACTAACATTAGATAGTTAATCCAGAGATTCTTACCTTTGCCTCGACTCGGCAGTCTCGTCCAGATCATCATGGCATTTGTATTTCTTTATGATAGCCACATTAGCAGCTAATTGGCATTTCATTTTTTGGGGGTAAATACAGGTGAATATATTAATAAAAGTGACCTTGTCCAAGAGAGATTTACACGGTTATCAAAACGTCACACACGGGTAAGCCTACACGAAACACAGCCCTTATTTTAAGTGTTTCTAAAATCCTCTATTGGAAAAACGATTGGAACCATTTCCCTGTTTGACATTTAGGTTTTATGGGTATTATGACTCATACTGTGGTACTCTATTGCGCACAGACAAAGCCACATACTTCTAGTAGAACATCTCTGGCACAGATTCAACTATGGGGCTGAAGTTGGTTTATTCGCAGCCTCTTCACCGTCTTACCCAACGCAGCTTCTGCTTTAAATCAGAGAACGTCACAGATTTCTTCTCCAATATGAACTAATTTAAATCCATGAAAAGGTATGTGAATAGACTAGCAGTGCAGTCATTCACCCCTATGCAGACTCCTCCACCAGTAAGAATTACCTGGCTACACTATGCCACAGCACACACACAAACATGCCTCAGCCTTGTTACCCAACCCAGAGCTCATCACCTAATCCACATGACAAAACCCTATTGATAGAATGTATTCCAATTGTGGAATATTTATTGTCATGGACCTATAGGTTGTCAAACTTTTTTTCTTGCTTTGGGGAGGCTTGTGTGGTTTTTTGATAGATAGATAGATAGATAGATAGATAGATAGATAGATAGATAGATAGATAGATAGATAGATAGATAGATAGATAGATAGATAGATAGATAGATACACAGCCGGCACGCTCATTAAGCAGGATAAGCCGGCCGCCTATGGTAGCAGATTGACGAGGGCGGCATTTTCTGAGCTAAACTGACCAAGACGCATCTCCAACAACAACACATAAAACCTCTCATAATTCTGCCCAAAAACAATGACAATTTCTCTCAACCAGTGGCATATGTGATTTTTAGGTGAGCGCTGATGCCGCCCTGTGATAAGTAGTGCCCACTTTGTCAAAGGCAGGGACGCAAAATATTTTTGCTTGTCCGTTCCCAGTGCGCCTCTCCAGGGTGTTGTTGGAGAGACGCATCGCTGCGGTGCTCCACCAATGTTACGTCAAAAAAATTATCTAACATAAATGATGTAGCAGATAGGATATAGTAGAAAGAGTATGTGGCCTTTTCTGTAGCCTACAGGCTGGAGATAAAATTTATGACAATGTAATGACACGGACACATTTTACATAATGCCGGTTTCTCTGATCAAATAGTCTAACCTAAATGGCACTCAATCATATTAACAAACAACATATCCTAAAAACAGGACAGGTCAAAGTAAAATGGACAAATGGAATGGACAATCACAACTGTTGTCCAGGAGTTTCACCCTATTGTCATGATCATTGGTTTCAAGTTTCTATCCGTACATTTTTGACAAGCTGATCATAGCAAAAAAGAAAATACTTCCCATTGTGTAAACACATTGCAAACAGGCTCACGATAATTCCTGATAAAGTTGGGTAGCTGATATTCAGAGCTTAAATAGCCAAATTGATTAGTCACCGGAATCAGGACTAATAAAGCTAATGCTACAGCCTGTTTTACAAACGGTGGGCCTATCACATGGATGGGAATTTTGGACGTCTTTTTTTGGTGCAGTCCGGACCGGCCTTGATTTCCACATCCACGGACATTCGTTCTTGGTCCTGTCCGGACCAAATCTGAACCAATCATAGACTTTGGTTCAGATTTTGTCCAGTTTGGACCAGCCTTGATTTGGCCCAAACATAGACGTCTATAAATTACTTATTTTCAACTTTCATTCAGAACCAAAAATGAACCTGATTTCAACGTCCGGAAAATACGTATTTTCAACGTCCGGAAAATATGTATTTTCAACATCCTAGAAATGGCAAGGATCGGCCTTGGGGACCTAAAATGTTTCTCCATTCAAAATCCTATTTCCCCTAACCCTAACGCTTACCCTTACCATAACCCTAACCTTAACCCTAACCTTAACCCGTAACCCCAACCCAAACCCTAAACCTAAACCTAAACCTAACTCCTAACCCTTACCACTAACCCTTTACCCTAACCCTAATTATAACCCTAACCCTTATTATAACCTTAACCCTTAACCTTAAAACAGCATTTGTCCTCATAAGGACGTGGGAAATGTCCCCATGAGGTATAATTTGTTTTACTATCCTTGTGGGGACTTTGGGGGATTTTAGGTCCCCTGAATAAAAATGTTGTCAATCTTTAGAACATTTCTCCTATAACTGCCGTTTCCATTACACATGTCGCAATGTTTTTATAAACTTGGGTGAATGGAAACCTGCCTAGTCACTGGTAGGCTAGACTAAGTCAAGTTTCAAGTCATGTTAATTGCAATTTAAAGGCCAGACATTCTTCAGTTGCAACACCACATATCTGGAGCTCATGAGATTTCCTTATCTGATCCTTATCTTCAATTCAAATGTGATCATCTCACTTTTATAATAATAATATAATATAACATGCCATTTAGCAGACGCTTTTATCCAAAGCGACATACAGTCATGCATGCATACATTTTTGTGTATGGGTGGTCCCGGGGATCGAACCCACTACCTTGGCGTTACAAGCGCCGTGCTCTACCAGCTGAGCTACAGAAACAGATCCCAGAAATGGAGATGACATCACATTATTGGACATCACATACAGCCTGCACTGTGTGTTGCACCATTCATCTTTGTATTACATTATGAAGCTCACTCATTTCCTCTCAGAGCAGATGAACAGTTAATTGACAATCTACATCTTATTATGCTATATGGAAAGAGTAGGAGACAGTATGCCTACAGTTACAACACTTCAGGGCTGCGTTTATGTTGTGTGTGTAGATAGGGCAATTGGAGAACGGGTAAACGGTCTGTCTGACTGATTCATTGTGGAGCCGCAGATGTAGCTTGGAGATATCACTCACTGCCATCCCTGCTGCCATCCTCTCAGGCACAGACAACTTCACTGACACTGCTCTTACACAGCTGAGTTGTGGTCATTCTGAGCTGTGTGAGTAGAACACTACCAACCTCTAGTGACAGCATTCAGGTACTACTGCATCAGTTTCCTCTGTTGCTACCTGCAACATGACTGCAACACTTGAACCTCAAGGACGTCCCCCAAACATACAGTATTGCACATTTTGTGTGTGTGTGGTCTTCCGGGGGGGGGGCCCGCCTTTACCTGTAGTCCACGATCAGCTCCTTTGTCTTGCTCACATTGAGGGAGAGGTTGTTGTCCTGGCACCACACTGCCAGGTCTCTGACCTCCTCCATATAGAATGTCTCATCATTGTCGGTGATCAGGCCTACCACTGTTGTGTCGTCAGCAAACTTAATGATGGTGTTGGAGTCGTGTTTGGCCACGCAGTCGTGGGTGAACAGGGAGTACAGGAGGGGACTAAGCACGCACCCCTGAGGGGCCCCAGTGTTGGGGATCAGCGTGGCAGATGTGTTGTTGCCTACCCTTACCACCTGGGGGCAGCCCGTCAGGAAGTCCAGGATCCAGTTGCAGAGGGAGGTGTTTAGTCCCAGGGTCCTTAGCTTAGTGATGAGCTTTGTGAGCACTATGGTGTTGAACGCTGAGCTGTAGTCAATGAACAGCATTCTCACATAGGTGTTCCTTTTGTCCAGGAGGGAGAGGGCAGTGTGGAGTGCGATTGATATTGTATCATCTGTGGATCTGTTGGGGCGGGATGCAAATTGGAGTGGGTCTAGGGTTTCAGGGATGATGGTGTAGTCCGTAATAGTTTGCAAGTCCTGCCACATCCGACGAGCGTCAGATCAGGTGTAGTAGGATTCAATCTTTGCCTGTTTGATGGTTCGTCTGAGGGCGTAGCGGGATTTCTTATAAGCATCCGGATTAGTATCCCGCTCCTTGAAAGCGGCAGCTCTAGCCTTTAGCTCAGTGCTGATGTTGCCTGTAATCCATGGCTTCTAGTTGGGATATGTACATATGGTCACTGTGGGGACGACGTCGATAATGCACTTATTGATGAAGCCGGTGACTGAGGTGGTATACTCCTCAATGCCATCGGATAAATCCCGGAACATATTCCGGTCTGTGCTAGCAAAACAGTCCTGTAGTGTAGCATCTGCGTCATCTGACCAGTTTTTAATGTCCCGTTGCTAGGATAGTCTTAATTGTAGATCATCCATTTCATTTTCCAATGATTGCACGTTGGCCAATAGTTCGGACGGTAGTGGAGGTTTACTCACTCGTCTACGAATTCTCAGAAGTCCGCCCGACCTCCGCCCCCTTTTTCTCTGTATTTTCTTCACGTAAATGACGAGGATTTGGGCCTGGTCTCGAGAAAGCAGTATATCCTTCACGTCGGACTCGTTAAAGAAAAAATCTTCATCCAGTTCAAGGTGAGTAATCGCTGTTCTGATGTCCAGATGCTCTTTTCGGTCATAAGAGACGGTAGCAGCAACATTATGTGCAAAATAAGTTACAAAATAAATTACAAACAATGTGAAAAAAACAAAATAGCACAGTTGGTTAGGAGCCCATAAAACGGCAGCCATCCCCTCCGGTGCCATTATACTTCACCAGCCAATTATATATTAACCCCAAAAATTATTTTGCTAACATTAATGTATTTTAGCTAACAATTATTACATACATGTATTAATAGAGTTGGCTACACTTCCAGGATTACAAGCTAGCTTGCTAGTTACCTTGGAGGTTTCTCGGATGATCTGATGAGAATCTGAGGAAGATATGTAACTTGTTGTAACTTATCACTCTGAACTTAAAAGCACATATCGGCAGAATAAAAAACAAAAAGCCTGCATCTGGCCTACCTCTGGACCGGGGATCTAGGCGGGAACTTTAATAACTTTGTGCAGTATGTGCGCCAGACTTGGGCCGCACCTTTTTATTTTACAATCATTTTGCACTATATGGCCCAGTTCTGAGCCACACCTTTTAGAATTAATAATTTTACAGCATTTGGGCCAGAGCTGGGCCACATCTTTCTAAGTTGATCTGTGCGCGGTGTGTGGGCCAGATCTGTGCTGGACCTTTTTAATCTGATGGTGATGCAGTATGTGTGCCAGCTTTGGGCTGGGAATCCAGGCGTATACCAGGCTAGAAAAACACAAAGTATGTGACCCACAGTTGCACCAGAATAATTTTACTAACTGGGTTGTAGGGAACCTGAGGACCATTTCCAGAATCAAACACTGTAATGTCCCAGATGTTGGTGGATTTAGAAATGCACACGTCTGTTCCCTGGGCAAACATGCTGGAATCCTAGAACAAATGTTATGGAAGTGAATGTGCACTTTTCAATTGGGTGGACTGCAACTACGAAAAACATTTCCATAGCCTGTAGTAAAATCAAATTTAGCTAGCGTAACTTTACTGTATTTTAGCTAACACTTATTACAAACATCTACAGTGCCTTCGGAAAGTATTCAGACCCCTTGACTTTTTCCACATTTTGCGACGTTACAGCCTTATTCTAAAATGGATTAAATTAACCATTTTCCTCATCAATCTACACACAATAGCCCATAATGACAAAGCGAAAACAGGTTTTTTGAAAAATAAAAAACAGAAATACCTTATTTACATAAGTATTCAGACCCTTTGCTATGACACTCGAAATTGAGCTCAGGTGCATCCTGTTTCCATTGATCATCCTTGAGATGTTTCTACAACTTAATTGGAGTCCACCTGTGGTAAACTCAATTGATTGGACATGATTTGGAAAGGCACACACCTGTCTATATAAGGTCCCACATTTGACAGTGCATGTCAGAGCAAAAACCAAGCCATGAGGTCGAAGGAATTGTCCGTAAAGCTCCGAGACAGGATTGTGTTGAGGCACAGATCTGGGCAAGGGTACAAAAAATGTCTGCAGCATTGAAGGTGCCCAAGAACATAGTGGCCTCCATTTCTTAAATGGAAGAAGTTTGGAACCAGCAAGACTCATCCTAGAGCTGGTTGCCCGGCCAAACTGAGCAATCGGGGGAGAAGGGCCTTGGTCAGGGATGTGACCAAGAACCCGATGGTCACTCTGACAGAGCTCCAGAGTTCCACTGTGGCGATGGGAGAAACTTCCAGAAGGACAACCATCTCTGCAGCACTCCACCAATCAGGCCTTTATGGTAGAGTGGCCAGACGGAAGCCACTCCACAGTAAACGGCACATTACAGCCCAATTGGAGTTTGCCAAAAGGCACCTAAAGACTCTCAGACCATGAGAAACAAGATTCTCTGGTCTGATGAAACCAAGAATTAACACTTTGGCCTGAATGCCAAGCGTCACGTCTGGAGGAAACCTGGCACCATCCCTACGGTGAAGCATGGTGGTGGCAGCATCATGCTGTGGGGATGTTTTTCAGCGGCAGGGATTGGGAGACTAGTCAGGATCGAGGGAAAGATGAACGGAGCAAAGTATGAAGAAATCCTTGATGAAAACCTGCTCCAGAGCGCTCAGGACCTCAGACTGGGGCGAAGGTTCACCTTCCAACAAGACAACGACCCTATGCACACAGCCAAGACAATGCAGGAGTGCCTTCAGGACAAGTCTCTGAATGTCCTTGAGTGGCCCAGCCAGAGCCCGGACTTGAAGCCGATTGAACATCTCTGAAGAAACCTGAAAATTGCTGTGCAGCAACGCTCCCCATCCAACCTGACAGACCTTGATAGGATCTGCAGAAAAGAATGGGGAAACTCCCCAAATACAGGTGTGCCAAACTTGTAGCGTCATACCCAAGAAGACTCAAGGCTGTAATCGCTGCCAAAGGTGCGTCAACAAAATACTGAGTAAAGGGTCTGAATACTTATGTAAATGTAATATTTCAGTTTTTTATTTTTTATACATTTGCAAAAAAAATTTAAAAAATGGTTTTTGCTTTGTCATTATGGGGTATTGTGTGTAGATTGATGAGGGGGGGAAACGATTTAATCCATTTTAAAATACGTCTGTAAAGTCAAGGGGTCTGAATACTTTCTGAATGAACTGTATATACGGTTGGCTACACTTCCAGGATTACAAGCTAGCTAGCTAGTTACCTTGGAGGTTTCTCAGACGATCTGATGAGAATCTGAGTAAGATATATAACATGTCACTCTGATTCTAGAAGCGCGTCTCGGTAGAAATAAAGTATAAAATAAAATAAATGAATATAGGAGAAACACTGCGCACTCTGTAAGATGTTCACACATACCACCAAGAGTGGGCCAACCAATGTAATGATGTTGAATTACTCATAGATACTATGTAGCTAGCCAGTATACATGATCCACAATAATGGCCAGTAGTGACAGAAACACGCACGTTAATATGGAGTCAGCAGGTACATTCATTTCGTCCGGATCAACGGAGGAACGTGTCCAACAGCAGGCGACCATGATCCAGACTCTCGGCACCGCAATGGAGCGCGTGTTGAACACTATGGAGCGATGGGAGAGAGGTGGTGGTCCTACACCTCCTCCAACTACACAACCACCCACACCGCTGTCCACCCCTTCGTCACCTGGGTCCAGTGGGATTCGGCTCTCGCTCCCGAGGGCATACGATGGTACAGCTGCCGGGTGCCAGGGTTTTCTGCTCCAGGTAGAGCTCTACCTGGCTACCATCCACCCGGCTCCCTCGGGATACGAGAGCGTGTCCGCCCTCATCTCCTGTCTGTCTGGAAGAACGCTCGAGTGGGCCAACGCCGAGGGGGGAGGAATAGACGCAGCGACAGTACGCTATGAGGATTTCACCTGCTGCTTTCGGGCGGTATTCTATCATCCACCGGAGGGGAGAGCGGCGGGGGAACGTCTATTCCACCTCAGACAGGGGAGGAGGAGTGCACAGGACTTTGCACTGGATTTCAGGACTCTGGCTGCCAGCGCAGGATGGAATGAGAGGGCCCTGATCGACCACTACCGATGCAGCCTCTGGGAGGACGTTCGTCGGGAACTGGCCTGCAGGGACACCACCCTTAGCCTGGACCAACTGGTGGACATGTTGATAAGGCTGGATAACCTGTTGGCAACCCGCGGACGTCCGGATCAGGGGCCGTCCATTCCATCCCCCAGCACCTCTGACCCTACTCCTATGGAGCTCGGAGGTGCTGCACTTAGGGAGACCGGAAGGAGGGCCATCTCCTGCACCAACTGTGGCCGCGGAGGACACACTGCTGGTCAGTGCTGGGGAGGGTCTTTCAGGAGTCGAGAAGGTAGGCAGAGCACTGGTGGACCGTCTCAGGTGAGTAGGCACCCGACTCACCCAGAGCTCTCTGTTGCGCATATGTGTTTGTATTTCCAGAGTTTTCCCCTCATTCCCAGCATAAGGCGCTCGTAGATTCAGGCGCAGCTGGGAACTTTATTGATCGTCAGTTTTCCCGTAGTTTAGGGATTCCTATTGTTCGTGTTGATGTGCCCTTCCCTGTACACGCCTTAGATAGTCGCCCTTTAGGGTCAAGCCTGATTAGGGAGGTCACAGCTCCACTCTGGATGAAAACGCAGGAGGGTCATGAGGAGAAAATTAGTCTCTATCTGATTGATTCTCCTGCGTTTCCAGTGGTGTTAGGGCTTCCCTGGTTAACTTTTCATGACCCCACAATTTCATGGCAACAGAGGGCTCTCAAGGGATGGTCAAGTCAGTGCTCGGGGAGGTGTGTAGGTGTTTCCATAGGGGCAACTACGGTGGAGAGTCCAAACCAGGTCTCCATCATGCACATTCCCCCCGACTATGCCGATTTGTCTCTCGCCTTCTGTAAAAAGAAGGCGACTCAATTACCACCCCATCGACAGGGGGATTGTACGATAAATCTCCAGGTAGGCGCTGCACTTCCCCGGAGTCACGTATATCCCCTGTCACAGGAAGAGACGGCGGCTATGGAGACATATGTCTCCGAATCTCTGGGGCAGGGATACATTCGGCCATCCACTTCACCTGTCTCCTCAAGTTTCTTTTTTGTGAAGAAGAAGGATGGAGGTTTACGCCCGTGCATTGACGTGCATTGGGGTCTCAATCAGGTCACTATCAAGTACAGTTATCCACTACCGCTCATTGCTAGTATGACGGAGTCATTGCCACGCTTCTTCACAAAATTGGATCTCAGCAGCGCGTACAACCTGGTGCGTATCCGGGAGGGAGATGAGTGGAAGACAGCATTCAGTACCACCTCTGGGCACTATGAGTACCTCGTCATGCCATACGGGTTGATGAATGCTCCATCAGTCTTCCAATCCTTTGTGGATGAGATTTTTCAGGGACCTGCACGGACAGGGTGTAGTGGTGTATATTGATGACATTCTCATATACTCCGCTACATGGGCCGAGCATGTGTCCCTGGTGAGTCAAGTGCTTGGTCGACTGTTGGAGCATGACCTGTATGTGAAGGCGGAGAAAGTCTGTTCTTCCAAAAGTCCATCTCCTTCCTAGGGCACCGCCTGTCCGCGTCAGGGGTGGAGATGGAGATTGACCGCATTTCGGCCGTGCGTAATTGGCCGACTCCAACCACGGTGAAGGAGGTGCAGCGATTTATGGGTTCTGCCAACTATTACCGGAGGTTTAACCGGGGCTTTGGTCAGGTAGCAGCTCCCATTACCTCCTTGCTGAAGGGGGGACCGGTGCGACTGCAGTGGTCAGCTGAGGCGGTCAGGGCTTTTGGTCATCTGAAGGACCTGTTTACCTCGGCTCCAGTGCTGGGTCATCCGGATCCCTCCTTAGCATTCCAGGTTGAGGTGGACGCGTCCGAGGCTGGGATAGGAGCTGTACTGTCTCAGCGCTCGGGTACACCACCAAAGCTCCGCCCCTGTGCTTTCTTTTCTAAGAAGCTCAGTCCGGCGGAGCGCAACTATGATGTGGGGGACCGGGAGCTGTTAGCTGTGGTTAAGGTTCTGAAAGTGTGGAGGCATTGGCTTGAGGGGGCTAAACACCCTTCCTTTTACTCCCCCCCCCAGTGTCCAGAGGGTCGTATGTACGTGCCGCTCGAGGTTCGTGATCGATTGATCTATTGGGCTCACACGTCACCCTCCTCTGGTCATCCTGGCATCGGTCGGACAGTGCACTGTCTTAGTGGGAAGTACTGGTGGCCCACTTTAGCCAAAGACGTGAGGGTTTACGTTTCCTAATGCTCGGGGTGCGCCCAGTGTAAGGCACCTAGACACCTGCCCAGAATGCCGTCTCATTCCTATGCCAAGTCTCCCTACGGCCCTACAAACTGCTGAGGCCCTATTTACACATGTCTTCCGGCACTACGGGGTGCCTGAGGATATTGTATCGGATCGGGGTCCCCAGTTCACCTCAAGGGTCTGGAGGGCGTTCATGGAACGTCTGGGTGTCTCGATCAGCCTGACCTCAGGTTTTCACCCCGAGAGTAATGGGCAGGTGGAGAGAGTTAACCAGGATGTGGGTAGGTTTCTGCGGTCCTATTGCCAGGACCGGCCGGGGGAGTGGTCGGGTTTTATCCCCTGGGCAGAGATGGCCCAAAACTCACTCCGCTACTCATCCACTAACCTTTCTCCCTTTCAGTGTGTGTTAGGTTATCAGCCGGTCCTGGCACCTTGGCATCAGAGCCAGATCGAGGCTCCTGCGGTGGATGAGTGGTTTCGGCACTCGGAAGAGACCTGGAACGCTGCCCATGTACGCCTGCAGCGGGCCATCAGGCGACAAAAGGCGAGCGCCGACCGCCACCGCAGTGAGGCCCCGGTGTGTGCACCGGGGGACCGGGTCTGGCTCTCGACCCGAAACCTGCCCCTTCGCCTGCCCTGCCGGAAGCTGGGTCGGCGGTTTGTGGAGCCATTTAAAGTCCTGAGGAGATTGAACGAGGTTTGTTATAGGTTACAGCTTCCTCTGAATTACCGTATTAACCCCTCGTTCCATGTGTCTCTCCTCAGGCTGGTGGTAGCTGGTCCACTCCAGGAGTCTGAGGTACGGGAGGTTCCTCCGCCCCCACTGGACATCGAGGGGGCACCGGCGTACTCGGTCCGGTCCATCCTGGATTCGAGGCGTCGGGTGGGGGGCCTGCAGTATCTCGTGGAGTGGGAGGGGTACAGTCCGGAGGAACGGTGCTGGGTCCCTAGGAGGGACATCCTCGATCCCTCCATGTTGAGGGATTTCCATCGTCGTCATCCGAATCGCCCTGCGCCGCGTCCTCCTGGCCGTCCCCGAGGTCAACGGGGGGTACTGTCACAGATTCAGCCGAGGCTGCTCCTCCTCCTTACTCGAGCAGGCTTTGGCGTTCGTCGTCACCGGAGTACTAGCTGCTGCCGATCTATGTTTCTGTGTTCTACTTGTCTTGTCTTTATTGTTCACAACTGGTTCCCATTAGGTATCGATTACTTCCCTATTTAACCCTCTGGCTCCCACTGTATGTTGTGCGTGTTTGTTCATGTTTGGTTGTCGTCTGGTGAGTGGGTTTGTTTCCTCCTTGCGTGGAGGTTATGTTATTTATGTTACCTACGAGTAAAGTAAGTTTTCGATTAGCTCTGTGTCCTGCGCCTGACTTCGTCCTACCGCATCACACTGACATCCTGACAAGTACCCTGCTATAGAAACTAGCTCACTGCTAGGTTGCAGTGTATGACATGTCTGTGGAGAAGGTACCAGAAATCTGAGTGACATTAAATGTAGATACATATTGCAGTAAGGAAATGCACTTTTTTATATTTTAGATTTATTATGTATAGTTTTGCAAATACATTGATTACATCAGTGGAGAATAAGAGCAACAATCAAAGTAACTCTGCAAAATAAGTGATTAAAATCAACTATTTACACAAATCCAGAAATGTTTTTGTTGGGTACAGTATACATTACGGCATCTATGCATAATTTTCATCAAAATATATTTTCATCAATTTATTTTTCTTACTTTTTACTATGATTACAAGCATTACATTTTAGCAACATATATTTAATGGTACACTCTAAAAATTAGGGGTTCAACAAGGGTTCTTCTAAGATCCTCAAAGTTCTTCGAAGAACCTTAGGGTTCTTGGCACTGAAAATTGCACCCAAAAGGTTCTTCCAAGAACCCCATAGGAGGTGGGGTTCATCGAGGAACCTCCTTAGCTGGTAGGGGTTCTTGCAGGAACCTAACTGCCCAACTAAAACATTTGGATTTGAAAGGACAGCAGGTGCAGAAACTTAACTGAAAAATGTAAAGATCTCCTAAATTTAAGGTAAGGTTTGTCCCTTGTATGATCTAAATTGATATTGTTTTATGATGATACCATCTATCTTTTTATATTTGTGCAAATCTTTCTAAAACAGAAAATGGACACAATTCAATGGATATCAATCAACAAAGAGGTAAGAATATGTAGGCTATAAGAATATGTTGAAGGCTAGCTGTATTGGATGCAGATGACTGAACTGCTCACTTTTGTGTCTGTGTCCGCAGATATACAGACGAGGATGCATACAAAGGTATGTCAATTGGTATTGGTATGTTATGCTGATCACATTTATCATCCTCCTCCCTTACCTCTTCAATTAATATCCCATAGGCCTCTACATTATGGAGAAGGTATGTGTATGAAAACCATTATCAAAATTGTTTTTTTCATTCACATTCACCACAGAAACCAAGATATGAATTCTGTTGTGTGCATGTTTTGTTAATCATCTGTATAATTACAATTTTTGGGATTCACAAACTTCACCCTCCCTATACCTCTGATGAATATAACAGGAAACCTGTTCAATCACCATGCACTGCAAAATCATTCTGGCTATGGATACAGAGAACATCAACACATGAACATCAACACACCAGAGGATATACCCATTGGACTTGGGGCTCTGCTAGGAGTTTACCTCATATTTGGATTTTTTTATTCTGCTTTACCACTAAAATCATAATAAACACTGACAACTAAAATATTGTGTTATTGTTGTTATTGTTATGCATATTATTAATAATAATAATAATAAGGGGGGTAGTTAACATTTTTACCCCAAAAGGTTATTCAAAAGGTTCTTTGAGGATCCTTTGAGGGTTCTTCCAAGAACTTATAGGGGTTCCCCCACAGTTTAAATTTGAAGAACCCATAAAGGACACTCCAGGAACCTTTTCTTTTTAGAGTGTAATAAGTGTTTAGATTGCAATACTTCCTTATGTGTTCTGTGTTTTTGTTCTATTAATGTTGCATGGTTTGTATGTATATCATTACGTATTCATTAACTATTTTGTATGGTTTTACAGTTAAATAATTGTAAACATATTTTCAGAGTCATAATCATTGATACCTTATATTTATATATGGCTGCCCAGAAATGGAATAAAGAGCAGAAATCTGAGGTAATTTATCAATGCATATGGCAGTGGATTAACAAGTTTCTCTCCATTATATGTACAGCAGGACAACCTGCAGAGATCTGTTTAAACAGCAAATTCAGTAAAATGGTCTCAATGGTAGTAATTACAATGAAGTGACAAAGTTGGCTTTAACATCCCTACCTGTATCATGGGCATGTCCACAAACGTGTGTATGTATATAGTGTGTACTAAGTAAACATTTAACTGTATATATTAAAACTCTGTCATAAATGAAAGCACAATTCATTATTAAGAGAACAATAATAATCTGACTGAAATTACTCCTCAATTGAGGGATTTATCATATTCCTCCAAGTCACTCCAATTCAGCCCCATCGAAAAATTTCATTTTTTCTGAGTGCATAGTTTCTTTCATCTGTTTGATAGATGAGGCTGTTTCATCTGAGATGGGCTCAGCCCTTCGAGTTATGACAACCGTTTCCCTGTCAGTGCCTGACATTTTCCTAACTACATGCCTCTTAATAACTGTTTGCCCATCACTCTTTATTTTGTTGGTGTCGTCCACTGACCAAGATGCATAGGAAGCTCCGGCGGTCCCTGTCTGCAATCCAAAATCTGTTAAGAGTGTGGCCTTCTGTGTGTCTGGTATTGCTTGTATATTGGATGTGATGATATGTGTACCAGACTCCAGTTTTAGGGTGTCCACTGATGAGGAGGAAGCGCCAGAGGACATTGGAATGGTGACTTTCTCTGCCAAGTAGGGTTCAAAAGAGATCATTTTTGTCCTTGCTGTGGAGGTAATGATATTACCCTGTATCTCAGTGGCAATAGGGTCAGAGTATTTCACTGTGACTTTGGTTGGAAAGGCCAATGACGGACCAACTTGTTCGCTTGTAACTGTAGAACTGATATCTGCAAAAGCATCCGATGACTGCACTGAGAAGGTCAAGCTGGCGTCTTGTTCCACAGAGTCACCTGCAGGGCTTTTCTCACTTGCTTCTTTTTCAGAAGTTTCTTTTTCTAAAATCTTGGCAGATTCTGAAGGAGAAGATAGTCCAAATGTGGGAAACTTAAACCAGACAAATTTGGATTTTTCTTTCGCTTCTTCCTCTTCATGCACAGACTGGGTTTCAGCACTGGGTTGAGCATTTAGTTCGGTTTTTCTTGAGGCTGTTATTTCTTCCCTTGAGCCTGTGAGCTTCTCTTCCACATCCTCTAATGTGGGGACATCAAATTCAACATCAATGCTTCTTAATACCTCCCCAAATGTTGCCAAAGTCAACTTTGGTGATTTCTCTGGACCTTGTGGTTCCACTTGAATTTCATAATTATCCAAAATAACATTTGGACATATATCATCATGTTCATGTTCATTCTTAGGTTTGGATTTTGAACTGCTCAATC
This sequence comes from Coregonus clupeaformis, assembly GCF_020615455.1. NCBI lineage: Eukaryota > Metazoa > Chordata > Actinopteri > Salmoniformes > Salmonidae > Coregonus > Coregonus clupeaformis. Next base: position 4,500,323 of record NC_059216.1, on the reverse strand, counting down.
TGGGCATTTTGAAGGTCGGAAGTTTGAATTTACTAGGTGAGCCTTGACCTTTGCTGGGTGAGCCTTGACCTTTCCTGGGTGAGCCATGGCCTTTATCATCAATTGTCAGTTTTGAAATGTCAACATCATGAACATCCACATCGGCTATTGCCATTCCTTCTTCAACTGAGGGCCTTTCAGATCCAGCAACATGTAGCTGAACTTCACTACATCCTTTAAGGTCAACTGTATCACCGGGTTCTGTTAAATCAACTGGAAATGAAGCTCCTAGTACTTGATCTAGAATTTCTACCCCAGGCACGTCAATATCCTTCTCTTTATCAGAGACATCTACAACCACCTTTGAAGTTGCACCAAATTTAGGGAATTTGAATGTCGACATTTTGAATCTTGAGGGAGAGCCAACAACGTCTTTTATGTCAACTTCAATCTCTGGAGCTTTAATTTTCACCTCAGGCACTTTGACCACTTTTCCCTCTGGGAGGGAAATGTCTGCATTTGGAGGAATCACACCAATCTCAGGAGCTGTCATTTCAGATCTTGAAAAAACTATTTTTGGAAAAGATATCAGTGGTTTCTTCACCCCTATTTCATTTGTTTTAGCCTCCATGTCTGGTGTTTCTAGTTTTCCATCAACTGATGAAGCTTCATTTTTCATTTCAACTTGACTCTCTGGAGTTTTCATTTCCACCTCTGGCTCTTTGACCTCCACCTTTCCCTCTGGAAGAGAAATATCCACCTCTGGAAGACTGATATCAACCTCGGGTGCTTTCACTTCTGGTTTTGAAAACCATCCAAATGACATCCGTGGCTTTTTCATTTTTACATCAATTTCTGTAGCAGCTCCCTCAGGTATTTCAACTTCACCAGAAGGCAATTTGAGTTCAATGCTAGGTGGTTGGACCTTCGTTTTGATCTCTGGTAAAGTGAAAATTTCAAGTTTTTTACGATTGACATCGGCATCTATAGATGGACCTTTAAGGTCAACACTTGGCTTTTCAATGTTAATTGCTGATATTGTCACCTTGGGTATTTCAGTTCCATGAACCTTGATGTCCTTCTCCAAATCAGATACCTGTATTTTGACATTTGGAGAAGATGCTCCAAATTTAGGGAATTTAAAAGTTGGCATTATGAATCTTGAGGGGGAGCCTATGGTATCTTTCACATCAACTTGAATATGTGGAGTTTTCATTTCCACCTCTGGCTCTTTGACCTCCACCTTTCCCTCTGGGAGAGAAACATCCACCTCTGGAATATTGATATCAACCTCACGTGCTTTCACTTCTGGTTTTGAAAATCCAAATTTGGGGAATGACATTCGTGGCTTTTTTATTTTCACATCAATACCTTTAGAACCTGATTCTGGTATTTCAACTTCGACAGAGGGCACACCGACTTCCACATCAGGTAGTTGGAGGTCTGCTCTTCCCTCTGGTAAGTCGACATCTACATCTGTCTTTGACAGACTTAAGCCAATTTCAGGACCTTTGACTTTCGGCAATGAGAATCCAAATTTTGGTAATTTAAATTTACTTCCTTGTCCCTGAATCTCAATATCATGTTTCATTCCCATTTGAACTTCTGGAGATTTCATTTCCACATCTGGCTCTTTGACCTCCACCATTCCTTCTGGAAGCGAAATATCCACCTTTGTAAGACTGACATCAACCTCGGGTGCTTTCACTTCTGGTTTTGAAAACCGTCCAAATGACATCCGTGGCTTTTTCATTTTTCCATCAATTTCTGTAGCAGCTCCCTCAGGTATTTCAACTTCACCAGAAGGCAATTTGAGTTCAATGCTAGGTGGTTGGACCTCCATTTTGACCTCTGGTAAAGTGAAAATTGCACGTTTATTACGATTGACATCGACATCTATAGATGGACCTTTAGGGTCAACACTTGGCTTTTCTATGTTAATTGCTGATATTGTCAGCTTGGGTTCAGGTATTTCAGTTCCATGAACCTTGATGTCCTTGTCCAAATCAGGTACCTCTATTGTGACATTTGGAGAAGCTGCTCCAAATTTAGGGATTTTTAAAGTTGGCATTTTGAATCTTGAGGGTGAGCCTACGGTATCTTTCACATCAACTTTAATCTCTGGGGTTTTCATTTCAACCTCTGGCTCTTTGACTTCCACCTTTCCCTCTGGAAGAGAAATATCCACCTCTGGAAGATTGATATCAACCTCACGTGCTTTCACTTCTGGTTTTGAAAATCCAAATTTGGGGAATGACATTCGTGGCTTTTTCATTTTCACATCAATATCTTTAGAACCTGCTTCTGGTATTTCAACTTCGGCAGAGGACACTCCGACTTCCAAATCAGGTAGTTGGAGGTCTGCTCTTCCCTCTGGTAAGTCGACATCTACATCTGTCTTTGACAGACTTAAGCCAATTTCAGGACCTTTAACTTTCGGCAATGAGAGTCCAAATGTTGGTAATTTACTTCCTTGTCCCTCAAGCTCAATATCATGTTTCATTTCTACTTGAACCTCTGGAGATTTCATTTCCACATCTGGCTCTTTGACCACCTTTCCTTCTGTAAGCGAAATATCCACCTTTGTAAGACTGACATCAACCTTGGGTGCTTTCACTTCTGGTTTTGAAAACCATCCAAATGACATCCGTGGCTTTTTCATTTTTACATCAATTCCTGTAGCAGCGCCCTCAGGTATTTCAATTTCACCAGAAGGCACTTTGAGTTCAATGCTAGGTGGTTGGATCTCCATTTTGACCTCTGGTAAAGTGACAATTCCATGTTTTTTAAGATTGACATCGACATCTATAGATTGACCTTTAAGGTCAACGCTTGGCTTTTCTATGTTAATTGCTGATATTGTCAGCTTGGGTTCAGGTATTTCAGTTCCAAGAACCTTGATGTCCTTCTCCAAATCAGGTACCTCTACTGTGACATTTGGAGAAACTGCTCCAAATTTAGGGAATTTAAAAGTTGGCATTTTGAATCTTGAGGGTGAGCCTACGATATCTTTCACATCAACTTGAATCTCTGGAGTATTCATTTCCACCTCTGGCTCTTTGAGTTCCACCTTTCCCTCTGGAAGAGAAATATCCACCTCTGGGATATTGATATCAACCTCAGGTGCTTTCACTTCTGGTTTTGAAAATCCAAATTTGGGGAATGACATTTGTGGCTTTTTCATTTTCACATCAATATCTTTAGAACCTGCTTCTGGTATTTCAACTTCGACAGAGGGCACACCGACTTCCACATCAGGTAGTTGGAGGTCTGCTCTTCCCTCTGGCAAGTCGACACCTACATCTGTCTTTGACGGACTTAAGCCAATTTCAGGACCTTTAACTTTCGGCAACGAGAGTCCAAATGTTGGTAATTTAAATGTACTTCCTTGTCCCTCAAGCTCAATATCATGTTTCATTTCAACTTGAATCTCTGGAGCTTTCACTTCCACATCTGGCTCTTTGACCTCCACCTTTCCTTCTGGAAGCGAAATACCCACCTTTGTAAGAATAACATCAACCTCGGGTGCTTTCACTTCTGGTTTTGAAAACCATCCAAATGACATCCACGGCTTTTTCATTTTTACATCTATTTCTGTAGCAGCTCCCTCAGGTAATTCAGCTTCACCAGAAGGCAATTTGAGTTCAATGCTAGGTGGTTGGACCTCCGTTTTGACCTCTGGTAAAGTGAAAATGTCACGTTTTTTACGATTGACATCGACATCTATAGATGGACTTTTAAGGTCAACACTTGGCTTTTCTATGTTAATTGCTGATATTGTCAGCTTGGGTTCAGGTATTTCAGTTCCATGAACCTTGATGTCCTTGTCCAAATCAGGTACCTCTATTGTGACATTTGGAGAAGCCGCTCCAAACTTAGGGAATTTTAAAGTTGGCACTTTGAATCTTGAGGGTGAGCCTACGGTATCTTTCACATCAACTTTAATATCTGGGGTTTTCATTTCAACCTCTGGCTCTTTGACCTCCACCTTTCCCTCTGGAAGAGAAATATCCACCTCTGGAAGATTGATATCAACCTCGGGTGCTTTCACTTCTGGTTTTGAAAATCTAAATTTGGGGAATGACATTCGTGGCTTTTTCATTTTCACATCAATATCTTTAGAACCTGCTTCTGGTATTTCAACTTCGACAGAGGACACTCCGACTTCCAAATCAGGTAGTTGGAGGTCTGCTCTTCCCTCTGGTAAGTCGATATCTACATCTGTCTTTGACAGACTTAAGCCAATTTCAGGACCTTTAACTTTCGGCAATGAGAGTCCAAATTTTGGTAATTTACTTCCTTGTCCCATAAACTCAATATCATGTTTCATTTCTACTTGAACCTCTGGAGCTTTCATTTCCACATCTGGCTCTTTGACCTCCACCTTTCCTTCTGTAAGCGAAATATCCACCTTTGTAAGACTGACATCAACCTCGGGTGCTTTCACTTCTGGTTTTGAAAACCATCCAAATGACATCCGTGGCTTTTTCATTTTTACATCAATTCCTGTAGCAGCGCCCTCAGGTATTTCAATTTCACCAGAAGGCACTTTGAGTTCAATGCTAGGTGGTTGGATCTCCATTTTGACCTCTGGTAAAGTGACAATTCCATGTTTTTTAAGATTGACATCGACATCTATAGATTGACCTTTAAGGTCAACGCTTGGCTTTTCTATGTTAATTGCTGATATTGTCAGCTTGGGTTCAGGTATTTCAGTTCCAAGAACCTTGATGTCCTTCTCCAAATCAGGTACCTCTATTGTGACATTTGGAGAAACTGCTCCAAATTTAGGGAATTTAAAAGTTGGCATTTTGAATCTTGAGGGTGAGCCTACGGTATCTTTCACATCAACTTGAATCTCTGGAGTACTAATTTCCACCTCTGGCTCTTTGACTTCCACCTTTCCCTCTGGAAGAGAAATATCCACCTCTGGGATATTGATATCAACCTCAGGTGCTTTCACTTCTGGTTTTGAAAATCCAAATTTGGGGAATGACATTTGTGGCTTTTTCATTTTCACATCAATATCTTTAGAACCTGCTTCTGGTATTTCAACTTCGACAGAGGGCACACCGACTTCCACATCAGGTAGTTGGAGGTCTGCTCTTCCCTCTGGTAAGTCGACATCTACATCTGTCTTTGACAGATTTAAGCCAATTTCAGGACCTTTAACTTTCGGCAATGAGAGTCCAAATTTTGGTAATTTACTTCCTTGTCCCTCAAGCTCAATATCATGTTTCATTTCTACTTGAACCTCTGGAGCTTTCATTTCCACATCTGGCTCTTTGACCTCCACCTTTCCTTCTGTAAGCGAAATATCCACCTTTGTAAGACTGACATCAACCTCGGGTGCTTTCACTTCTGGTTTTGAAAACCATCCAAATGACATCCGTGGCTTTTTCATTTTTACATCAATTCCTGTAGCAGCGCCCTCAGGTATTTCAATTTCACCAGAAGGCACTTTGAGTTCAATGCTAGGTGGTTGGATCTCCATTTTGACCTCTGGTAAAGTGACAATTCCATGTTTTTTAAGATTGACATCGACATCTATAGATTGACCTTTAAGGTCAACGCTGGCTTTTCCATGTTAATTGCTGATATTGTCAGCTTGGGTTCAGGTATTTCAGTTCCAAGAACCTTGATGTCCTTCTCCAAATCAGGTACCTCTATTGTGACATTTGGAGAAACTGCTCCAAATTTAGGGAATTTAAAAGTTGGCATTTTGAATCTTGAGGGTGAGCCTACGGTATCTTTCACATCAACTTGAATCTCTGGAGTATTCATTTCCACCTCTGGCTCTTTGACTTCCACCTTTCCCTCTGGAAGAGAAATATCCACCTCTGGGATATTGATATCAACCTCAGGTGCTTTCACTTCTGGTTTTGAAAATCCAAATTTGGGGAATGACATTTGTGGCGTTTTCATTTTCACATCAATATCTTTAGAACCTGCTTCTGGTATTTCAACTTCGACAGAGGGCACACCGACTTCCACATCAGGTAGTTGGAGGTCTGCTCTTCCCTCTGGTAAGTCGACATCTACATCGGTCTTTGACAGACTTAAGCCAATTTCAGGACCTTTAACTTTCGGCAACAAGAGTCCAAATGTTGGTAATTTAAAAGTCCTTCCTTGTCCCTCAAGCTCAATATCATGTTTCATTTCAATTTGAACTTCTGGAGATTTCATTTCCACATCTGGCTCTTTGACCTCCACCTTTCCTTCTGGAAGCAAAATATCCACTTTTGTAAGACTGACATCAACCTCAGGTGCTTTCACTTCTGGTTTCGAAAACCATCCAAATGACATCCGTGGCTTTTTCATTTTTACATCAATTCCTGTAGCAGCGCCCTCAGGTATTTCAATTTCACCAGAAGGCACTTTGAGTTCAATGCTAGGTGGTTGGATCTCCATTTTGACCTCTGGTAAAGTGACAATTCCATGTTTTTTAAGATTGACATCGACATCTATAGATTGACCTTTAAGGTCAACGCTTGGCTTTTCTATGTTAATTGCTGATATTGTCAGCTTGGGTTCAGGTATTTCAGTTCCAAGAACCTTGATGTCCTTCTCCAAATCAGGTACCTCTACTGTGACATTTGGAGAAACTGCTCCAAATTTAGGGAATTTAAAAGTTGGCATTTTGAATCTTGAGGGTGAGCCTACGGTATCTTTCACATCAACTTGAATCTCTGGAGTATTCATTTCCACCTCTGGCTCTTTGACCTCCACCTTTCCTTCTGGAAGCAAAATATCCACCTTTGTAAGACTGACATCAACCTCGGGTGCTTTTGCTTCTGGTTTTGAAAACCATCCAAATGACATCCGTGGCTTTTTCATTTTTCCATCAATTTCTGTAGCAGCTCCCTCAGGTATTTCAACTTCACCAGAAGGCAATTTGATTTCAATGCTAGGTGGTTGGACCTCCATTTTGACCTCTGGTAAAGTGACAATTTCACGTTTTTTACGATTGACATCGACATCTATAGATGGACCTTTAAGGTCAACACTTGACTTTTCAATGTCAATTGCTGATATTGTCAGCTTGGGTTCAGGTATTTCAGTTCCATGAACCTTGATGTCCTTGTCCAAATCAGGTACCTCTATTGTGACATTTGGAGAAGCCGCTCCAAACTTAGGGAATTTTAAAGTTGGCATTTTGAATCTTGAGGGTGAGCCTACGGTATCTTTCACATCAACTTGAATATCTGGAGTTTTCATTTCCACCTCTGACTCTTTGAACTCGACCTTTCCCTCTGGGAGAGAAACACCCACCTCTGGAATATTGATATCAACCTCACGTGCTTTCACTTCTGGTTTTGAAAATCCAAATTTGGGGAATGACATTCGTGGCTTTTTCATTTTCACATCAATATCTTTAGAACCTGATTCTGGTATTTCAACTTCGACAGAGGGCACTCCGACTTCCACATCAGGTAGTTGGAGGTCTGCTCTTCCCTCTGGTAAGTCGACATCTACATCGGTCTTTGACAGACTTAAGCCAATTTCAGGACCTTTAACTTTCGGCAATGAGAGTCCAAATGTTGTTAATTTAAAAGTCCTTCCTTGTCCCTCAAGCTCAATATCATGTTTTATTCCAATTTGAACTTCTGGAGCTTTAATTTCCACATCTGGCTCTTTGACCTCCACCTTTCCTTCTGGAAGCGAAATATCCACCTTTGCAAGACAGACATCAACCTCGGGTGCTTTCACTTCTGGTTTTGAAAACCATCCAAATGACATCCGTGGCTTTTTCATTTTTCCATCAATTTCTGTAGCAGCTCCCTCAGGTATTTCAACTTCACCAGAAGGCAATTTGAGTTCAATGCTAGGTGGTTGGACCTCCATTTTGACCTCTGGTAAAGTGACAATTTCATGTTTTTTAAGATTGACTTCGACATCTATAGATGGACCTTTAAGGTCAACACTTGACTTTTCAATGTTAATTGCTGATATTGTCAGCTTGGGTTCAGGTATTTCAGTTCCATGAACCTTGATGTCCTTGTCCAAATCAGGTACCTCTATTGTGACATTTGGAGAAGCTGCTCCAAACTTAGGGAATTTTAAAGTTGGCATTTTGAATCTTGAGGGGGAGCCTATGGTATCTTTCACATCAACTTGAATCTCTTGAGTTTTCATTTCCACCTCTGGCTCTTTGACCTCCACCTTTCCCTCTGGAAGAGAAATATCCACCTCTGGAAGATTGATATCAACTTCAGGTGCTTTCGCTTCTGGTTTTGAAAATCCAAATTTGGGGAATGACATTCGTGGCTTTTTCGTTTTCACATCAATATCTTTAGATCCTGATTCTGGTATTTCAACTTCGACAGAGGCCACTCCGACTTCCACATCAGGTAGTTGGAGGTCTGCTCTTCCCTCTGGTAAGTCGACATCTACATCTGTCTTTGACAGACTTAAGCCAATTTCAGGACCTTTAACTTTCGGCAATGAGAGTCCAAATGTTGTTAATTTAAAAGTCCTTCCTTGTCCCTCAAGCTCAATATCATGTTTTATTCCAATTTGAACTTCTGGAGCTTTAATTTCCACATCTGGCTCTTTGACCTCCACCTTTCCTTCTGGAAGCAAAATATCCACCTTTTTAAGACTGACATCAACCTCGGGTGCTTTTGCTTCTGGTTTTGAAAACCATCCAAATGACAGCCGTGGCTTTTTCATTTTTAAATCAACTTCAGTAGCAGCTTCCTCAGGTATTTCAAATTCACCAGAAGGCACTTTGAGTTCAACGCTTGTTGGTTGGACCTCCACTTTGACTTCTGGTAAAGTGACAATTTCGCGTTTTTTACTATTGACATACACGTCTACAGATGGACCTGTAAGGTCAACGCTTGGCTTTTCAATGTTAATTGCTGATATTGTCAGCTTTGGTTCAGGTATTTCAGTTCCATGAACCTTGATGTCCTTTTCCACATAAGGTACCTCTACTGTGACATTTGGAGAAGCTGCTTCAAATTTAGGGAATTTTAATGTTGGCATTTTGAATCTCCCGACATCAACAGATTGGACATCAATGTCCATACCTGCTCCTTTAATGTCAACTGATGGTACCTCTGCCATTTTTCCTGAAGTTAAAGTTCCTATTGTAGATGTTTGAAGGTCTGTCTCAGGAGTTTTGACTTTGATAATGGAATATTCAGAATCTGGTTCCTTGCTGAGTTTGATTTCAGCTTCTGGCATTTTCATCTCAAGGTGCAATGCAGTGCTTTCATCTTTGACCTCATCCTCCTTTTGCGCAGAGGTGTCTCTTTTTGGTAGTCCAATCCCAATGTCTTGCAATCTAATATCCAGTTGTGTTTTTCCAAACCCAGGCATTGACGTCTTTGCTTTCTTTGACTTCTTATCTAATCCTTTAGTGTAAGGAATAACACTTTTCTCCTCAGCTGTGATGGTTGGCCACTCAGGTACTGGTCCTGCCAACTTAGGCTCCAGAATTTTACCAGTCTCTTTTTTATTTTCCACTTGGTTGGGAGATCCTTTTTGTTGAATCGTTTCCATTCCAGGTATCTCTACGTCCTCTCGTTTATGGAGTTCAATTTTGATTTCAACCTCATTGGTCCTTCCAGCTTCCTCTTTTGTTTTTGTATGGTCTATTTCTGTCATAGTAATAGGTTCATGAGCACCTAGATCAGAAAGTTGGTTCTTTGGCAATTTGATTGTGGTAACTGAGCTCATGCTCAACTTTTCAGTTGAAGCATTTATGTCAGTCTTTTTGACGTACGTGTCCAACTGTGCCTTTATGTCTGTGATTTTAGATAGGGTGGCATCTACTGTCACATTTACTCTTTCTGCATTCACATATGTCTTTGTGATTTCTTGATGAGCAGGCAGTCCTGCAATGTCACCCTTCGGCAGCTTGAACCCTGGCAATTTGGAGACAGCCTCTTTAACTCTGTCAACGTCTATAACCATCTGAACAGTCTGCGCCTGAATTTCTTCAACAGGAAGAGTGAATGCTGTTTTAGGCTGTTTGATCACTGGGGTTTTGGTGCCAGTTGACGATGCATCTTCCATGCCTGGGATCTCAATATCATCACGGTTTGGAAGTATCTTCAACCCCTTATCCTCAACTGTAAGGCTTTTCACATCCATTTCTACAATCTTCACGTCTGTCATTTTTATAGGTTTGTCAGTAACAAAGTCAGCATGGTCCATCCTTGGCAGTTTGAACTTGGTAGCAGTCCTTGTACCAATTTGTACTAAAACGTCATCAATGCTTGTCTCTGTAGGTAACTTTAAAGCCTGTATTTCCATCTGCAAGTCAGGTTCCATTGTAAAACTGGTGACCTTAGCAAGCATTTCCTGTGCATTCAAATTTGTTTTAACATATGTTTCTTTCAAGTCTTGTTCTTGTCCAATCTGAGGGGATTTCCTGATAAGTCCTATATCTGACATGTCAAGGGAGAGAGCTACTTTTGGGATGCTCATTTCCATATCAGTGGAGGGTAGGGTTTTCCCTGAGCTCTCATTGCAGATTAATCGAGTGTTGATGTCAATTGGGAGTTGACGCTCCTTCAGCTTAGTATGTGATACTACAGTTGGACTCAGCAATGTATTGTCATGTGCAGACAGATCAGATGTTATGATAAATGCTCCTGGTGTCTTCGTGCTTTTTGGGGATGATTTTACAGGTATGTCTTGCTTGTGTTTGTCTTTTTTCTCATTTCCCTTGAATCTAAACTTTAGTTCTGACCTCTCTTTATTCTCTTTCTTCATTTTTATTCCCTCTGGAGATTTCTTGGTTGAGGGACTTTCTTGATCAGCAAAAGCAACTGTTAAATCTGTGGTTTTCAAAGTTTTGTCCAATCTGATGAGTTCTACCTTGTGCTTTTTGGTTTCCGAGCCTGTCAGGTCTGGAAGAGTGCATTCATTTTTTATCTTGGTGGATTCAATTTTTTCTGATTCTGATTCTAACACATATACTTGAGGTGTTTCTCCTGATGTGCTCTCTAGACCATCCGGTGAGTATATGTCATCTTGACTCTGTTGGATTTCCATAACTTGCACACATTCTACAGTTAGTATGTCTGTGTCCTGGTCAGGCTGTTCAACAGACCTGCTCTTGCGGCCCTTCATCTTTACACTTGATAACTTTATCTTATGCTTCTTTGTCCTGCCCTTGACAGCCTCCTGAGATTTGATTGGCGACTCTGTGTCACTTGTTGTTGGGCTCAACTCCAGCTTCCTCTGATCATCTGCATCTGAGGTACTGTGAGACCTCTTAAAATGGGACTTTCGACTTTTGCTGAAGGAGGGGAACTTGGGCCAAGAGATTCGGTCACCGTGCCTTTTTGGCTTTGAATGTCCCCTCATTTCCAGAGAGGAACCTTCTTCCACCTGTAGGATAAAAAAAAGTGAAATGTTGATTGATTGCTTCATGAGAAAAAGAGCCAAAGCCATAACACTAATCTACAGATCCAGAAAAATAACATAGTGAGAGTTACTTGGGTGAATTCAAGGGCTGGTTCACTCTCAAGGGTGGATGTCTTTATTGGTTTGCGTTTCAGAAGTAACTCCATCTTGTAAGGCTGGGCATGTTCCAATATCTGAAGGGCATCTTCATATTTAACATCGTCAAAATACACTGTGGCACTGAGTATCTGATCACCTGAATGAACAGAAGGAAGACATAGAAAGTCCAAAAAATCACCATTTGAACTGTAGAACTAGCATATTGTATCATATCAAAGAGTCTCTTACCCTGGATAGCAAAAACAATCTTGGCTCCACATTTCACCCATTTCACTCCACATTTCACCATTATGTCCATTGCTTTCAGATTATTTTTTTTGTCTATACTATAGACTCTTGACTATAGACTCTAAAGGCTTTTTTCTTTTTTTGCAGCTTCTGAAAGAGCATGGAATGAGCTAGTTGTCTGCTTACCCTCATGCACACTAAGAAGCTTTGAGGCTGGTGACTCTGGCCTCACTTCCTTGATGAAGATTCCCTCTTTCCCTCCTCCGCTCAAAACAAGACCCTCAGCACATGTCTCTTTTGCCATTTTTACAATCACTCCCGACTCTGGGCTCTGAGTTTACAGGAAAAAAGAAAGAAAGAAAAAAAGGTAAAAATGTTATGTACCACCAAATGTTATGTACCACCAAATGTTATGTACCACCAATGACAACCTGAAGCAATGCTTCTGCATGAGTTCAAGATAATGCAGACATATCTGACCTCCAGTTTACTCATCTTGGCAGGGGAGCGCTTTTCAAACAGGGACCCAAAACCCCTCTTTCCTTTCTTCCCACTCCCACCTCCACCCTAAAATGAATGTTAAAGAAATCAGACGGTCTGACAAAATTCTAACTACAAGTCAACATGGTTGGATGAAATATAAATTATTGTACCTGTTTATCAATGTCAGTGTATTTGTCTGTTTCAGGGTATTCATCTACAGGGGAGGATCCTTGTGGGCGAGGTCTCTCCCCCTCTATAAATTCAGATGGCTCTTCACATATCTGGAACAGAAATATGTATAGTTATAAAAAGTAAGTTCATTTTGTTGCTATATGGGGATTAATTTAACATTTAAATTAATCCCTTTCCCATAGTCTTTAGTATTTACATGATGTCCACACATGCAAGCAATAGGTTTTTCATATCAGTAGATCCACTCACTGAATCATCCACTGTGTCATGCTCTGGTCCCTTCAGCCTTCGTCCGGCCCCTAATCAAAACCAAGAAGAAAAAAACAATAAGAGCATATTTAGTTCAAGGTAAACCACTACAGGTGTCAAAAAGTTACGTCTCAGAATATCTATCATTAGATAATCAGGTATTAGAGAGGATTTCAATGTTTTGTTCACATTTATAGTGAATATTATCTTGATATTACAAGAACAAAATAATTCAGATGTATTTGACAAAACCGAGCCCTGGACTGACTGATCCTCTCTGTCTGTTTTACCAGGGGATCAGAATTGTTTAGAGATACTGGAGCCCAGGAGGAGATTATTGGAAGTTCTTCCTGGCAAGAATTCCCAAAGGAACCATCTTCTGCAGCTGCCTGTTAAGTGATCCACTCTATCGATCTGGAGATTTGACTTACAGCCAGTGTGGCTGGCTAGCCTTGAAGTCTAAAGTAGGTAAGGGAGTGTAGTTTTCAAATGGTATAATCCTGATCAATGTGATTGCTCTTATTATCATCATCCTTGATACACAATCATGTTGTAATCATAGTTTATTTTGTTAAGTTACCCCTGCCGTGATGCAACTTGAGTTTATACATTTCTGAGAAATAAAACAATTATTAAAAAACAAATGATGGTGTCAATATGATCATATTAGCTGCTGAGTACCTTCAATGGTTGGACAAAGCTGAAGCTTCATATCACAATAGGCCTACTGCAGCTCAGTTGGTAGAGCATGGCGCTTGCAACGCCAGGGTTGTGGGTTCGTTTCCCACGGGGGGGGGGCCAGTATGAAAAATGTATGCACTCACTAACTATAAGTCGCTCTGGATAAGAGCGTCTGCTAAATGACTAAAATGTTTTTAAAAAGTCACTGGTCAGATCACTGCAGTAGTGTCTCACAAAATCAGAAGTTGCAGTGGGGTTGTAGAGACACTTCTCATGTTGATGTGGAAATCAAGATTATCTATAAAAAATAATCTTACAGTCGAGACCACTTCCCAGCTCAATATTAGGCCTATCCAATGCTGAGTTTGCATTCTGAGATACTGTATGTGATATCGACTGACTTAGGGAAGTAAACATGTTTGATATGTGTTCCGGTCGAAACATTGCAAGCAATAAAGTATACGAGAGCGTTCAACAGTGTGAAGGTACATATTTATTTTCTACAAACAGGTTTCTCTCATCAAAATTCAAGTGTAATTTGCTCATCAATTCTGAGCAATATGTGGTAATATCCTTTTAAAGTCAATGTTGTGCCTACTAGGTGAACAATGATCTGTCAGTATAACTATGTGGCAAAAAGATGTGTTCATTAACAAAAATCTTTCCTATGTTCAACAACTTCCTCATTGAGTACAAATAGTTCTTACTACAGTATTTTAGACCTCAGACTGCAGATCTGCTTGGTTCCCAAAACATGTATAAAAACATTAATAGATTTTAGAATCAGAAATGAATTGACATTGTATGCCCCACTTGAAAACATCCTGGTTATTTTGAGCAGTAAGTAATGGGGCATTGCTGTGTACACAGTCCTGTACACAGTCCTGTGTGTGCACTTGTGAGTTTGTGTGTATAGGTGTGGGAACTTCCTATGGAAAAGGTGTGCCATTCCCTTAGCAAGTACCTTATCAGCAGTTGTAAGTAGTTTTTTGGGGTATCTGTACTTTACTTTACTATTTATCTTTTTTACAACTTTTACTTTTACAATACTACATTCCTAAAGAAAATATGTACTTTTTAGGGTCAAAGATCATACCCCCAAGACATGCTAACCTCCCATGTTATTGGTAATGGTGAGAGGTTAGCATGTCTTGGGAGTATGATCTTTGACCATCTGTAATCTTGGGGGTATGATCTTTGATCCTCTGTAACTTTCTCACTCATCATTATTCACGATTCATTCAGAATTATCCGTAATCATGGTAGCATCCACATTAATGTAGAAGTGTTTAGAAACATTCTATTCTTATTTATAATAAAAGTGACTAAAAAATGACACAACATTATTTACCATTCATTTCTATTGGCGACAAAATAATCTGAAACACTATCAAAACTAACTGCAAATGCATCCAACAAGTTTGTAGAGTCACAAGCTTGATGAAGTCATTGCGTGCTAGAATATAGCTCAGTATTTGAATTATCTATTTTATACAGTCATTATTGCTCATCTTTATCAAGGGTGTCAATAATTTCAGACCACACTGTAAAATAACGCGTTGTCAACCCTACTGGCTCTGATCTGGCCTACTCACTGAACACAAATACTGCATTTGTAAATGATGTCTGAGTGTTGGAGTGAGCCCTGTCTGTCCGTAATTTTTTTTTAAAACGAATCTTCGTCTGGTCTGGTTTGCAACCTCTTAAATGTAAAGACCCCATATTTGCGGACCCTATTAGATTTTTTTTATTCAATTCAGTCTGGTATGTGAACGGTTGCCCATATCTGCAAAAGCAGGGTGTCTGCGGAAAGCTGAATATCTTGGCTTTTGATCGGTGCCTTAAAAGCTTTGGTGTGATTTACTACCATATATGGGCATATGAACTTACAAGGGCAGGCTGAGCCGATGACCTCATTTCAAGATGGCTGCTACCTACATTCCGGTTAGCGTTGTGAAGCATACACAAAATAAACAGGGAATACGTTGATACACACCGAAAGCCACAGATCATGAGGATGTCTTATTTGTCTGCCTGTGACCTACTGTTATTGATCACCAGCCCCAAGAGTCAAAATGTTTATTTTACACAACGTTTTCACCAAAAAGCAAACATCTTACAAGGTATGCTTCGATTTGGTCTGTGTTTGAGCTACATGAGGGTTATCAAATTCATCCTTAGGTTGGTAGGAACAAATCTAGCCTATTGCCAATGTTATCTGATGATATATGACTTCATGGCAACATCGAATGTCCACCGAGTGACTATATCTTCGCGCATAAAAAATATGATGACGCCTGCTTACGCGTTGTAGGCAGCCATTACACAGGGGATTGGCTACTATGGCACCTTGACAGTCATGTAGCCAATGAGATAAGCTTTCCAGGGATATGCAGTTGACCTGGGTGGGACTAAGCAAGGCCTAGAACCTTTTATGCATGCTTTTATGCATGACTACAGCTCAGCGTTCAACATCATAGAGCCCTCAAAGCTCATCACTAAGCTAAGGACCCTGG
Organism: Coregonus clupeaformis; assembly: GCF_020615455.1. NCBI lineage: Eukaryota > Metazoa > Chordata > Actinopteri > Salmoniformes > Salmonidae > Coregonus > Coregonus clupeaformis. The sequence continues at coordinate 4,484,511 of NC_059216.1, read as the reverse complement.
GACTAAACACCTCCCTCTGCCATTGGATCCTGGACTTCCCGACGGTCCGCCCCCAGGTGGTAAGGGTAGGTAACAACACATCTGCCATGCTGATCCTCAACACGGGGGCCCATCAGGGATGCGTGCTCAGTCCCCTCCTGTACTCCCTGTTCACTCATGACTGCATGGCCAGGCACGACTCCGACACCATCATTAAGTTTGCAGATGACACAACAGTGGTAGGCCTGATCACCGACAACAACGAGACAGCCAATAGGGAGGAGGTCAGAGACCTGGCCGTGTGGTGCCAGGACAACAACCTCTACCTCAACGTGATCAAGACAAAGGAGATGATTGTGGACTACAGGAAAAAGAAGAGGACCGAGCACGCCCCCATTCTCATCGACGGGGCTGTAGTGGAGCAGGTTGAGAGCTTCAAGTTCCTTGGCGTCCACATCACCAACAAACTAACATGGTCAAAGCACACCAAGACAGTCGTGAAGAGGGCACGACAAAACATATTCCCCCTAAGGAGACTGAAAAGATTTGGCAAGGGTCCTCAGATCCTCAAAAGGTTCTACAGCTGCACCATCGAGAGCATCCTGACTGGTTGCATCACCGCCAGGTATGGCAACTGCTCAGCCTCCGACCGCAAGGCACTACAGAGGGTAGTGCGTACGGCCCTGTACATCACGGGTGCCAAGCTTCCTGCAATCCAGGACCTCCATACCAGGTGGTGTCAGAGGAAGTCCCTAAAAATTGTCAAAGACTCCAGCCACCCTAGTCATAGACTGTTCTCTCTGCTACCGCACGGCAAGCGGTACCGGAGCGCCAAGTCTAGGTCCAAGAGGCATCTAAACAGCTTCTACCCCCAAGCCATAAGACTCCTGAACATCTAATCAAATGGCTACCCAGACCTTTTTAAGCTGCTGCTACTCTCTGTTTATTATCTATGCATAGTCACTTTAATAACTCTACCCACATGTACAGTTGAAGTCGGAAGTTTACATACACTTAGGTTGGAGTCATTAAAACTAGTTTTTCAACCACTCCACACATTTCTTGTTAACAAACTATAGTTTTGGGAAGTTGGTTAGGACATCTACTTTGTGCATGACACAAGTAATTTTTCCAACAATTGTTTACAGACAGATTATTTCACTTATAATTCACTGTATCACAATTCTAGTGGGTCAGAAGTTTACATACACTAAGTTGACTGTCCCTTTAAACAGCTTGGAAAATTCCAGAAAATGATGTCATGGCTTTAGAAGCTTCTGATAGGCTAATTGACATCATTTGAGTCAATTATCATGGGAAAATCAAAAGAAATCAGCCAAGACCTCAGAAAAAAATTTGTAGACCTCCACAAGTTTGGTTCATCCTTGAGAGACATTTCCAAACACCTGAAGGTACCACGTTCATCTGTACAAACAATAGTACGCAAGTATAAATACCATGGGACCACGCAGCCGTCATACCGCTCAGGAAGGAGACGCGTTCTGTCTCCTAGAGATGAATGTAGTCGGAAGTTTGCACACACCTTAGCCAAATACATTTAAACTCAGTTTTTCACAATTCCTGACATTTAATCCTAGTAAAAATTCCCTGTCTTAGGTCAGTTAGGATCACCACTTTATTTTAAGAATGTGAAATGTCAGAATAATAGTAGAGAGAACGATTTAATTCAGCTTTTATTTCTTTCATCACATTCCCAGTGGGTCAGAAGTCTACATACACTCAATTAGTATTTGGTAGCATTGCCTTTAAATTGTTTAACTTGGTTCAAACGTTTCGGGTAGCCTTCCACAAGCTTCCCACAATAAGTTGGGTGAATTTTGCCCCATTCTTCCTGACAGAGCTGGTGTAACTGAGTCAGGTTTGTAGGCCTCCTTGCTCGCACACACTTTTTCAGTTCTGCCCACACATTTTCTATAGGACAGAGGTCAGGGCTTTGTGATGGCCACTCCAATACCTTGCCTTTGTTGTACTTAAGCCATTTTGCAGATGTTGCTTCAATTTATCCACATAATTTTCCTTCCTCATGATGCCATCTATTTTGTGAAGTGCACCAGTCCCTCCTGCAGCAAAGCACCCCCACAGCATGATGCTGCCACCCCCGTGCTTCACGGTTGGGATGGTGTTCTTCGGCTTGCAAGGTACCCCCTTTTTCCTCCAAACATAACGATGGTCATTATGGCCAAACAGTTCTATTTTTGTTTCATCAGACCATAGGACATTTCTCCAAAAAGTACGATCTTTGTCCCCATGTGCAGTTGCAAACCGTAGTCTGGCTTTTTTTGAAGGTTTTGGAGCAGTGGCTTATCCTTGCTGAGCGGACTTTCAGGCTATGTCGATATAGGACTCGTTTTACTGTGGAAATAGATACTTCTGTACCTGTTTCCTCCAGCATCTTCACAAGGTCCTTTGCTGTTGTTCTGGGATTGATTTGCACTTTTCGCACCAAGGTACGTTCATCTCTAGGAGACAGAACGCGTCTCCTTCCTGAGCGGTATGATGGCTGTGTGGTCCCATGGTGTTTATACTTGCGTACTATTGTTTGTACAGATGAACGTGGTACCTTCAGGCATTTGGAAATTGCTCCCAAGGATGAACCAGACCTGTAGAGGTCTACAATGTTTTTTCTGAGGTCTTGGCTGATTTCTTTAGATTTTTCCCATGATGTCAAGCAAAGAGGCACTGAGTTTGAAGGTAGGCCTTGAAATACATCCACAGGTACACCTCCAATTGACTCAAATTATGTCAATTACCCTATCAGAAGCTTCTAAAGCCATGACATAATTTTCTGGAATTGTGATACAGTGAATTATAAGTTAAATAATCTGTCTGTAAACAATTGTTGGAAAAATTACTTGTGTCATGCACTAAGTAGATGTCCTAACCGACTTGCCAAAACTATAGTTTGTTAACAAGAAATGTGTGGAGTGGTTGAAAAATGAGTTTTAATGACTCCAACCTAAGTGTATGTAAACTTCCGACTTCAACTGTACATAGCCACGGGAAGTAGGGGTGCTGAGTGTGCTGCAGCATCCCCTGTAAAACCAGGAATAGAAAATGTATTTCACAAAAGTAATGCACTGGGCCTTTACTAGTCCTGTATTAGCAGACCAATATAGCCTTCTGTAGCTCAGGAAAAAACTCTGCCCCTCAGTAATAGAAGCCATCAAAGTGTCTGCTAAATGGCCATCACTACTAGTACGTTTGCTTTTCCAACACAGGTGCAGCCAAAGCTAATCCAAGCACATGAGAACAATGTCATAAAGAAATTCTTATATATAGAGGGCTTACCTGAAGGAAAAATCTCACCCTCTAAGATACAGTAGCAACCTGCTTTATCCTGTTAATAATGCCTCACCAGATTCCACTGTGGACCAACAGACTGCATGAAACTGCCAACATAGCAGTTGTGTTTTTGCTCCCAAGAGAGTGAGTGACCAGCCTCTGATGGACATATAAGGGTGGATACGGCCTTCTAATCTAGATCAATCTTGTAACAGTATGAGTAACACAGGAGGAGACAGTCTGCCAAATCCTAGGATTGGAGAGTTACAAATCATATTTTAAGTTAATTCTCAGAAAGGTGTTGATGTTCTCCAACAAATGTCAATTGACCTTATTTCTGTCTGTGTATTATAACCTTTTCCCCTCCTACAAGGGATGTACACTGCAGCTATGAATAGAAAAACAATGTAAAGATTATTTTCTTTAGTCATTTCCACTCATCTCACATTATTTACACAAATTTTTCTTCAGATTGAATGATTATCAGTATCTGTACATGATCAGAGGGGAGGGTAATGCTGGAGAGGGTCATCAGTGTTCTCTCAGGAACAAGGGAACTCTACATGTGTGGGCTGAACAGAATTGGATGCTTAAAATCAATTTGTTCCCTTTATAACTATCAAAATGCTAATGGTAGAGAGAGATTGATTTGTACACTATAAAGCAGTGTCCCCTCCTAAGAGAATTCCTCTCTCAGGATAATTGATTTATTGTGGTATGAAGCCGAACAATCCTACAAATTGATATCTCAATCGAAAAAAATACCAGAAAATGCTGATGTTCATGTTATATTCTATTTCCTTTGCAGAGGCTTGCATATATTCCTGTACCTGAGACTGGCACTAAACGTGGAGAGACTCCTTACTCAAATATTTGTCATATGGGTGCTGCAGAAAGGTGATACGGTGACACACACTATTTACCAAATTATCCACATTAATTCACTTTCTGCCCTACTTTATGTTAGGTGTCCCTACAAAATGTGTTGACATAGTAATTGCATACTGAATGGCAGGTGTAATTAGTTACACAGTTTTACAATGTGGTTGGTGTGATTGCACATTGAGGTTTATGTGATTACACACACAAATATATTTATTGCATGCTTTAGATTTGCCAACAATCTCTCCCTCACTGTACAAGATAAAAAAAGGTCCCCTCAATGTTCAAGTTTATTTACAAATCTCTGAATTTGTGCAAGTCACAAATAGTTATAACAGTTGTATAAGTACTCTATAACAATGTCTAACCACATCATACATGATAATGTAATTACTGTGTAAAACAGTGACAATAATATAAAGTGGGACCCAATAATGAATTCTGCATTCCATCAGGTAAAACCATAAGTCAATGGCAGTTCAAGGACAGGACTCGTGCTGTCAGCACATCTCTGCTCTGTTTGTGCTCTACTGTTCAGGACCCAAAACACATTAGTCTAAGTGACTATTACTGTTATAACAGTGAAAGTGCAGCACATTGTGAAGATGTTACAAAACAGTACAGGGAATATGTTGGAACATTTCATAGAGCTAATCTTGCATGACTCATGTTGGGTGCAACTGCACCATTGTCTTTGGGTGTGGTCACTCTCAAGGCCACGTCTAGCTAGGTAAATACCTGTCAATTTGTGTAAAAATCACCCTGATTAACTCTTTAGTATTATCCCAGTTTACCTATTTGCTTATGGTCTTGCCTACGCCTAGCGAACAGTTTTTTTAATTATGTGAGAAAAAAATATTCAATTTTATTTGGAACGGCAAGCCAGACAAAATTAAAAGGCCCTATTTATATAATGAATATGAATTCGGAGGACAGAAATGATTAAATATTAAAGCATTAGACCTATCACTAAAAGCTTCAGACATACAAAAGTTATACTTAAATCCGAACTGGTTCTCAAGCAAATTAGTAAGATTGTCTCACCCAATGTTCAAGAATGGCCTTTTTCCCTTTATTCAGATTATAACAACTCATTTTCAGTTATTTGAAAAGGAAATAATCTCCCAAATATCACTATTTCTAAAAAAAGCCATAGAAAGTTGGTTGCAATTTCAATTTAATCCTCCAGAAACGACAGAACAAATAATGCAACAAATATTGTGGTTAAATTCAAATATACTAATTGACAAAAAACCTTTATTTTTTGACAGAATGTTTTAAAAAGGTATAATCTTCGTAAATGATATCATTGGTAGGACTGGTGGAGTTATGTCGCACATGCTGCTAACAAAAACATATGGAAATGTCTGCTCTACCCAAAATTACAACCAAATAATTGCAGCCTTACTGCAAAAGTGGAAGAGGAAAGTGGAAGGGGGAGAAAGTAAGGAACTTGTCTGTCGGCCTTGCATTAAAGAACATAATTGGTTAAGGAAAACTGTGATAAATAAAAAAGTATATCAGTTTCACTTAAGGACCAAAGGATTGACAGCCGTCCCATATAGATTGCAAAATAGTTGGGAAGAGATTTTTGACGTACCGATCCCATGGCATAGTGTTTATGAACTGACACGCAAAACGACACCGGATTCAAAAATTTGAATCTTTCAATTTAAATTATTATATCAAATTCTTGCTACCAATAGAATGTTATTTATATGGAGGATACAATCTTCCCAGCTCTGCAGATTTTGCTGTGAAGAGACAGAATCATTAGATCATTTGTTTTGGTTCTGTCCATTTGTAGCTTGTTTTTGGACACAGGTCCAGGAATGGCTAAAGGATTGCAATATTTACCTGGAGCTAACCTTGCAGATAGCATTACTGGGTGATCTGAAAAGTCATAGTCAATCGATCAATAATATAATAATACTTTTAGCAAAAATGTTTATTTTTAATTCACGATCTGTAGAAGCAATGAGAATAGAAAGGTTCAGAACTTTTGTAAAACATCACAGTACGGTTGAAATATATATGGCAAATAGAAATCCTATATGGATGGTGTTAAGAGATAGATGGGAGGTATTGAATGGAGTTGATGGATGGGACTAATAACAAATAACAACAAATAATAACAAGATAACTAATAATGTAAGCATACTGTGTCCATAATAAGTATATGGGTTGTATGTTGGGAGCTTTTGGGAAAGAGCACAGTTAGAAAGAAATGGCATATAGAAGCAAACCGGATGGACATCATGAAAATGATCGGAGAGGTTGAGAGTAGAAGTTCAGGAGCAAAAACAAATAAAATAGAATTATTGTAAAATTGACTGTGTCCATAAGGTGTAGATGGTAAGTATAGGCTGGAAGTAGAGGCCTGTGCATTGTTGTTCACTAATTTACCCCAAGTAGGGAAAGGATGGGGTTGAAAAGTAATAAAGGGGAGTATACAGTGGGGGAAAAAAGTATTTAGTCAGCCACCAATTGTGCAAGTTCTCCCACTTAAAAATATGAGAGAGGCCTGTAATTTTCATCATAGGTACACGTCAACTATCACAGACAAATTGAGATTTTTTTTCTCCAGAAAATCACATTGTAGGATTTTTTATGAATTTATTAGCAAATTATGGTGGAAAATCAGTATTTGGTCACCTACAAACAAGCAAGATTTCTGGCTCTCACAGACCTGCAACTTCTTCTTTAAGAGGCTCCTCTGTCCTCCACTCGTTACCTGTATTAATGGCACCTGTTTGAACTTGTTATCAGTATAAAAGACACCTGTCCACAACCTCAAACAGTCACACTCCAAACTCCACTATGGCCAAGACCAAAGAGCTGTCAAAGGACACCAGAAACAAAATAGTAGACCTGCACCAGGCTGGGAAGACTGAATCTGCAATAGGTAAGCAGCTTGGTTTGAAGAAATCAACTGTGGGAGCAATTATTAGGAAATGGAAGACATACAAGATCACTGATAATCTCCCTCGATCTGGGGCTCCACGCAAGATCTCACCCCGTGGGGTCAAAATGATCACAAGAACGGTGAGCAAAAATCCCAGAACCACACGGGGGGGCCTAGTGAATGACCTGCAGAGAGCTGGGACCAAAGTAACAAAGCCTACCATCAGTAACACACTACGCCGCCAGGGACTCAAATCCTGCAGTGCAAGACGTGTCCCCCTGCTTAAGCCAGTACATGTCCAGGCCCGTCTGAAGTTTGCTAGAGTGCATTTGGATGATCCAGAAGAGGATTTGGGAGAATGTCATATGGTCAGATGAAACCAAAATATAACTTTTTGGTAAAAACTCAACTCGTCGTGTTTGGAGGACAAAGAATGCTGAGTTGCATCCAAAGAACACCATACCTACTCTGAAGCATGGGGGTGGAAACATCATGCTTTGGGGCTGTTTTTCTGCAAAGGGACCAGGACGACTGATCCGTGTAAAGGAAAGAATGAATGGGGCCATGTATCGTGAGATTTTGAGTGAAAACCTCCTTCCATCAGCAAGGGCATTGAAGATGAAACGTGGCTGGGTCTTTCAGCATGACAATGATCCCAAACACACCGCCCGGGCAACGAAGAAGTGGCTTCGTAAGAATCATTTCAAGGTCCTGGAGTGGCCTAGCCAGTCTCCAGATCTCAACCCCATAGAAATCTTTGGAGGGAGTTGAAAGTCTGAAATTGCCCAGCGACAGCCCCAAAACATCACTGCTCTAGAGGAGATCTGCATGGAGGAATGGGCCAAAATACCAGCAACAGTGTGTGAAAACCTTGTGAAGACTTACAGAAAACGTTTGACCTGTGTCATTGCCAACAAAGGGTATATAACAAAGTATTGAGAAACTTTTGTTATTGACCAAATACTTATTTTCCACCATAATTTGCAAATAAATTCATTAAAAATCCTACAATGTGATTTTCTGGATTTTTTTTCCTCATTTTGTCTGTCATAGTTGACGTGTACCTATAATGAAATTTACAGGCCTCTCTCATCTTTTTAAGTGGGAGAACTTGCACAATTGGTGGCTGACTAAATACTTTTTTCCCCCACTGTATATATAAAAAAACATGGGGGATTGGAAGTGATGCAGACAATTACATTGATAGAAGTTACAATCTATCTGCAATATTAAGCTGATCTATCCCCAGAAAAAAAAGAGAAAAAAAATAAACCTACTACAGCATACATTATCAAACAACTTCTCTCTGAACATAACCAGCGACCCATGGCCACTTTTACAACCATTAGAGTTTGTTTTTATCCTCATAGGCCCTGCACCTGGGAGGACCCTGAGCTCATTAGCCAAACTCATACATGTCCCTCGTTTACAGAGGAGCAAGGCATGATTCCTACCCAATTTGTATAAGAGACAGAAGCTCCTTCTGGGGGGTGGCTTGTTTGATAGCCAAATTATAATCTTACTTCAGCCACAGGAGGGAAAAAAACTAAACTGGATTTTCCCCATGGATTATGTGGACATGGGACTGTGATCCCGCATTCTTTCAATCGAGCAGGCCAGAACATGAATTGATACTCACCTAACGTGATAGGAGTTTCATTCAACTATCAGAATTTGTCCCATTCCCACAGGATGCGCTCCCAATATGATTTTTAAAAATAGCCCCACAGGGAGGAGTCATAAAGATACTGAAGACGGTACATGTCAATGCATGGATTGAAAAAGCAAACAATAAGTGAACATCCATCCTCTAATGGGACCAGTACTGCTTACCACCACTTCTATGCAGAGGGGCAAAGTACAATAATATGTCTATAAAAGTTAGCAATATTCCCCAGACGGTCTATAAGAGATTGTCAATGTCTATGGTGTTTAATTGATGATATAATGGATGATACCTTAAATGGACTTTCAATGGGCTTTAATGCTAAGTGGACCACCTATGGGCTCCCGAGTGGCGCAGCGGTCTAAGCACTGCATCTCAGTGCTTGAGGCGTCACTACAGACCCCCTGTTTTTCGATTCCAGGCTGTATCACAACCGGCTGTGATTGGGAGTCCCATAGGGCGGCGCACAATTGACCCAGCGTCGTCCGGGTTTGGCCGGTGTAGGCCGTCATTGTAAATAAGAATTTGTTCTTAACTGACTTGCCTAGTTAAATAATAATAATTTTAGCCCCACCTTGGCTTCTGTCCCCCCCAGACCTAGGAATTCACTTTCCTCTTGAACCTGTACCCAAGTACATCACTTTTTGTGCAAAAGTATGACACTTTAAACACTGGTATACCATACACCCCCGCAGCCCATAGCATATGAACACGTCATAAGCAATGCCAAAATATTTAGAAATAAAGGACATTAGCTTTAAAACTGCACAATTTTATCTAAGCCTCATGGCAAAATGTGTAGAATTGCAGGAAATGTGCTTTAAAACAGCAGCATTTTCTCTCTGCCCCATGTCCACCCAGTGTGCCTTTCAAAGTGGTGTAAGGTAGCTAAACCTCACAGATACTCTTACAAACAGGCCTGTTTCCAAAAATCATTAAGTCAGTATAGATTTACCAAACACAGGCAAAACAAAGATGCTCTTCACCATCTTTGGAAAAGTAAGATAGGGTTAAAGGCACTTAGAGTTGTTTGGTTAATGGCCCAAATGGCTTTATCTAAACAGTTTTTGGAAGAGAAAAGACAAAGGGCAGTTCATGTTTTAGTACTATGAATCCTGCCAGATTGTGTTAGAGAATACCATTGAGATGATATGGATTGCATTAAAGGCCCAATACAGCCATTTATATATCGAATATTGTCTGGTTAACAATTAAGTACCTTACCGTAATAGGTTTCCATTCAAATGGTCAAAAAGAAACAAAAATAGGTTTTTAGCAAAACACTTTCTCAAGCAAGAATTTTGCTCGGACTGTCTGGGAGTGGTCTGAATGGGGAGGGGAAAACCTGAAAACTAACCAGAGTTTTGGAACTCTTTTTGTTATTGGTCTATTAAAGAGACATTACGGAACTTTGGCGACTAGGTAGGCCTAAGGTATTTTTTAAACCTCCCGCTTTGGGCTGGATGTGTCAATGTGTAGTTCCTACATGCATAATTTATTAACAGAATTACTGTCTTACATCAATTAGCCATGAAATCCCTAGTTTGAAAGGAACTGTTTTCTGGAAGCTGTATGGTGCCATTTTGAGTACTGCAGCTCCTTAGCAATTCGAGTTCTAGCCAATGAGCTTCAGCCCCTCGCCATTTGAGTGACAGCTAGCAAGATGCACATTGACGAGTTGCACGGTGAAAGAAGGCTGGTGCTACTTTCAGAACGACTGGCTAAAAAGTATGCACATTTTCCAGAAAGTCTCTTTAACCTTTTACTGCAGTGGGCTAAATCAGGGTCACACAGAGTGTTTCTTGGTAGTCTTAAACAAATCTACTTTGAAACAAAAGTATACACCTCACACACATGGTTATGGGCTTAAAACACCTGTACCATGTCAGATATAGAGTTGAAATGTATTACATTTTGAGTTTGCATCCCAATTTTACACTTTATATACATGACATAGAAACACTGGATTTTCGGCGTGTTTTTGAAATAATGTTTTAATTATGAAATCATGAAAAATATTAATAACATTCCACCCATGAGGCCACTAGGTAATTTGACTGAAGGAAAGGGGTACCTTATTTACCGCCTGGTGATGTCACCAGGCAAGGAGGAACTCTTCCCATGCAAAACCTGCTGATTAGAAGGTCCTGTGTAGATTGTATTTTCATCCAGCAACTATCAGGAAATAACACTGATAATTTTTTCCCACACTTTTACAGTTAGTTTCATCAGAAAAACTGCATTTTGATTGGACTGGGCCTTTAAAGTTCCAATGCAGTAATTTTTATCAAGATATCAAATAATTTCTGGGTAACAATTAAGTACTTTTGATTGTTTTCAATTAAAATGGTCAACAATAAACAAAAATAGTTTCTTAGCAAAGAGCACAGTGCAGTCAAAAACATGATTTTTCTGTGTTTTATATATATTTCTATGAGGTTGGAATAATACTGTGAAATTGTGAAAATTATGATAATGCACCTTTAGTGTAAGAGCTGTTTGAAAAGACCGCCTAACCTTTCAGCCTGTCGTCAGGGATGTAGCTCAGTTGGTAGAGCATGGCGTTTGCAACGCCAGGGTTGTGGGTTCGATTCCCACGAGGGGCCAGTATGAAAAAAAATGTATGCACTCACTAACTGTAAGTCGCTCTGGATAAGAGCGTCTGCTAAATGACACAAATGTAAATGTAAATGTTTTGGTGGGATGGAGTTTTGGCCTACCTGGTGACATCACCAGATAATAGACCAATAAGAAAGAGAGTTCCAAACCAATAACTGCTAGTTTTCAGTTTCCCCCTCCCCACTCAGACCACTCTCAGACAGTCCTAGCAACATTTCTTGCTTGAGAAATGTATATAATAATAAATAATAATATTATGCCATTTAAGAAGCTATTTTTGTTTATTTTTTACCATTTTAACCAGTTAAATGTAACTAAATGAAATCGAAAATGTAATCTATGTAATCCCCAAAAGTAATTATTTATCATGAGAGGGCCATAAACAATAACTAGTAATGCTGCATACTCCAAGAAAGGTAAACATTTCACCTTTCTGGTAAAAAATTGTTATAAATTGCTAGGGTGTAGTCACTGTTGCCGACACAAGCTCAAGTACACAGTACAAATATGATAAAAATATTAAATGTATGTATTTCCTTTTCAACAAAACTGTATGAATAAGGCATGAAATGACATGTATAGGCTTTCTAAATAGAGTATAATCAAATTATAAAACGACTAACTATAAGAATTCACCTTCCTTCTTTTCTAAAGGTCTCTCTTGATCAAAACATCTGCCCCCATGGCTGTGAACGTCTCACAGAGCTCTAGCTTGGCTTCCTGAACTCGTTAACAACTTGCCTTTCATCTCATATTAATAGTGTCCGTCTATGTTTTTTGTTTAAAATCTATGAATTCTATCTCAGAATGTGCTACAGCGATGAAACCACTCTGTTCTGCTGCGCTACGGTGTAAGGACTGCAGGCATATGCATTGTTAGGTTTCAGCCAGGAGTTGATGGACAGTCGGAAGAGCGAATGAAATGGTAGGAGGGACATCACAGCTTCAAGTGGTGTCAGATTTCACATCCTGCTTTACACAGGCAAAGGAGCCTTACTCCTGTGTCCACGAGAATCAGGGATACCGCTCAATGCAAGACATTTCGATCTATGGTGTCCACAGATCCATTTATAAGCGAAAATGTCGGTCGGAACCGGTACCAGAACCACGCAGGTTCCCAAAACAGGGGACTTTACATCTAAGAGGTTTTAAATTGAAAACAATCACAGTAAGGTACTTAATTGTTACCCAGAAATTAATTGATATTGAGATAAAATGGCTGCATTGGACCTTTTAAAGGCAAATGAATGGAATTATTTAAGTCAAGAGAATAGGCAAAAATAAACATTATTTGAACACGTCAATGACCCAAGAGGTTAGTTTGTAAAAATCCATTAGCCATTGCTAACATTGGAAAGGCACAACATATTCTCAGTAACCATAAAGAAAGTTTTATTATCACAATTTCAATTAAAGATAACCTAAATTACTTCTTAACCTTTCAACAAAATGCTTGCCAGTATCCACTGAATACATTTTAGATAGTTCAAGCAAACATGGGCTATGATACAAACTCTCAAATGAGTTCATCCTCCAGAATTTGCTTGTTTACATTGTGAATGACAGATTGCACTCATATTTTGATACATTCTGCCTGGGCTCTCGGTTAATGACTATACACCAGGAAAAAGTACATCAACTTATGTAAACACATCAAGCGCATCCCTATGAAGTAGTCTCACCCAGGCAACACACTGCAGACACACCCATCCACACACTGCAGGCAGGCAAGCAGCAGGTCAGTAGCATGACTCAGCGCTCTGCTCTCAGCAGCACCAGCCTCCCAACACACTCACTCACTCACACAGCTCTGCTGAGCTCTAGTGCTAAATCAGGGAATAGTTTAGGACCACATAGAAACAGAGAGAGGGATGCCCACCCGTGCCCGGCGAGCCGTGCCAGTTGGGGAAGGCCAGGTGGAAACAGTCGCACATGTTGTCAGTCCACCGGGGTCCTGGGAGGGAGAGGGGGTCCTGTCCTAGGACAGGTGGTCGACAGCGCAGCGGCCCGGGCTGCTGATGAGCTCTGGCGGCTTCCCTGTCCTGGAGTGGCTGGAGCTGCAGCCTCTGCCTCAAACTGCCTCCTCTCAGTCAGTCACAGCAAGGAGGGAGGCAAGAGTCGCAGGACCAGATAGAGAGGAGAGTGAGTGAGGGAACAAGCAACGCGTGAGAGAGGGACTTCTGCAGCATCCACGCTCAGAGCAGTCCACACTGGAGTGAGGCAGGGCTCTCCTAATCTCTCCTGTAAACATAGACCTTCAGAGCAGCACGCTAACTGAATTATGGGAGGGCTGCCCCCCCACCCTCCCTCAGTTCCCCCCCCCTCCCTCTCACCAGCAGCATTGATCAGACTAATCAGGCAAGGACACTCAGGACGAGGCTCCAATAGAGATTTATTTTTATTTTTTTTATTTCACCTTTATTTAACCAGGTAAGCCAGTTGAGAACAGGTTCTCATTTACAACTGCGACCTGGCCAAGATAAAGCAAAGCAGTGCAATAAAAACAACACAGAGTTACATATGGGGTAAAAAACATAAAGTCAAAAATACAACAGAAAATATATATACAGTGTGTGCAAATGTAGCAAGTTATGGAGGTAAGGCAATAAATAGGCTATAGTGCAGAATAATTACAATAGTATTAACACTGGAATGCTAGATGTGCAAGAGATTATGTGCAAATAGAGATACTGGGGTGCAAAAGAGCAAAATAAATAACAATATAGGGATGAGGTAGTTGGGTGGGCTAATTTCAGATGGGCTGTATACAGGTGCAGTGATCGGTAAGGTGCTCTGACAACTGATGCTTAAAGTGATTGAGGGAGATAAGTGTCTCCAGCTTCAGAGATTTTTGCAATTCGTTCCAGTCATTGGCAGCAGAGAACTGGAAGGAATGGCGGCCAAAGGAGGTGTTGGCTTTGGGAATGACCAGTGAGATATACCTGCTGGAGCGCAGACTACGGGTGGGTGCTGCTATGGTGACCAATGAGCTAAGATAAGGCGGGGATTTACCTAGCAGTGATTTATAGATGGCCTGGAGCCAGTGGGTTTGACGACGAACATGTAGTGAGGACCAGCCAACAAGAGCGTACAGGTCACAGTGGTGGGTAGTGTATGGGGCTTTGGAGACAAAACGGATGGCACTGTGATAGACTACATCCAATTTGCTGAGTAGAGTGTTGGAGGCTATTTTGTAAATGACATCGCCGAAGTCAAGGATCGGTAGGATAGTCAGTTTTACGAGGGCATGTTTGGCAGCATGAGTGAAGGAGGCTTTGTTGCGAAATAGGAAGCCGATTCTAGATTTAACTTTGGATTGGAGATTCTTTATGTGAGTCTGGAAGTTGAGTTTACAGTCTAACCAGACACCTAGGTATTTGTAGTTGTCCACATACTCTAGGTCAGACCCGTCGAGAGTGGTGATTCTAGTCGGGTGGGCGGGTGCCAGCAGCGTTCGATTGAAAAGCATGCATTTAGTTTTACTAGTGTTTAAGAGCAGTTGGAGGCTACTGAAGGATTGTTGTATGGCATTGAAGCTCGTTTGGAGGTTTGTTAACACAGTGTCCAATGAAGGGCCAGATGTATACAAAATGGTGTCGTCTGCGTAGAGGTGGATCTGAGAGTCACCAGCAGCAAGAGCGACATCATTGATATACACGGAGAAAAGTGTCGGCCCAAGAATTGAACCCTGTGGCACCCCCATAGAGACTGCCATAGGTCCAGACAACAGGCCCTCCGATTTGACACACTGAACTCTATCTGAGAAGTAGTTGGTGAACCAGGCGAGGCAGTCATTTGAGAAACCAACCAACCTTATGCTGGAAAGACCACCTTCATTTTTTTTGAGACGAGGAGGCGGCACATCATTGAATTTGACACAGTACACTACATGGTTTCATATCTTTCACAGGACAAGACGCTACAAACAATATTACAGTTGTTGGGAAACGTGTATAAGAGGGAAAGGCAAAAGAGGAGCTAAACACAGACTTTAGAGAGTGTGTATGAAAAACCTGAGGTGCCGCAGTGGTGCCTGGTCACATTGTCTGAGTCGGTGTGTTTTCAAAGGGATGCTTCCTGTTAAATAATTTAAAAGCTAAAATAGAGTATGAGCTCACAGCAAGAGAGAAAGAGAAGGGATGCTGCTTAGTAACACAGGCCAGACAAGCAGAGCACAGCATCATATACAAACACACACAGGGAAAGCACAGTATTAGGCACTAAAAGCCATTCATAAATGTAACCTTTGTGCAATAGATTGTCAGTTGCTTAGGATGATACCTTGTTTGTAGCTTGTCTACTTCCTATCCTTGTGTGTATTGTTGATCAGACTGACTACTATGGTCTGGTTAAATGAGTGGGACTGTTAATTGGCTGTGTGATGTACATTTTAAGGTGTGGACATGTGATTAACATCATATAACATACATTTACAGTGCATTCGGAAAGTATTCATCCCCCTTGACTTTTGACACATTGGGTTACGTTACAGCCTTATTCTAAAATGGATTTTTTTTTTTTTATCCCTCATCAATCTACACACAAAACCCAATATTGACGAAGTAAAAACAGTTTTTTAGAAATGTTTGCAAATGTATTAGAAATAAAAACGGAAATATCACAGAGCTGTCATCAAGGCAAAGGGTGGTGTCGTGTCGCGTCGGCTGCTGGTGGTTATTGCTGTCAAACAAAGAGTCCGCTCATCCTGAACCTTTGATCATAAGTTTTATTCATATCACAAGCTTTCAGCATGAGTTACAGGAGTCAAGATCATCCCGGAGAGCAGTGTCCTCGAATTCTAATGGCTGCTCTGCTTTCCTGTGCCCCCAGCATATACTTATAAACAATGTAAAAATATGGGTTGCTCCCTCTGCGGTCCAATCACCAGTCTCCCCTGGGACGTCACCCTACCACTGGCTACTTTTGACCTAACATAAACAACATTCCATTTCTTCATGAAAAACATTTAACAAAGGCATAATCCTAATACACTACATTCCCCCCTTCGAGACGAACTAAAAGTCTCGAAAACAAACAAAACAGGATTATGACAAGTAACAATTTATCTTATTGAGTATCTTTAACATTAAACCAAAAAAAACATTTTTCTCTAGAGTGTAAATACCTTTCTATGAAATATGAACAAATGTTTATGAAGTGTGAATACATTATTATGAAATATGAACAAATCTTTATGGAGTGTGAGAGCGAAAAACTGTCTGGCAACCTTCGTTCCAAATCCATCCATCAATCAAGACAGTAAAATTCTCTCACGGTCCCTCTGCCCCAGGCAACCACCTAGGTACTCCCGATGACTTCATATTTCTTTATAAATGCATTTGAAACTATGATGCAATTAAATATACATGTAAGCCCCTGTAAACAAAATACTATCCGAAATGTCCACACCAAGGCTGGTCAACCCATCGGACCCTACAGTGGACCTCTCCCTGCCTAGACTCCCTGTCCCTAAGCATTCACGAAATAAACAAAAACATCTAAGTTCCCCACATGTATTCAATAACATCAAATATCATTCTACAAAAATCAATACCTAAGACTATGACACAAATTATGTATTACACATGCAAATATGTCTATTTCATTGCAGACACTGGAATGTAGTCCACCACACTTCATCTCCCCTGTAGTCTCGACTTCCAATGTATTGTTGATGATGGAATCGGAATCTTTCCACACCCTCCTTGTTTCATCTCCTCCAGTCATTGTCCTTTCATATTGTCCCTTCATATTGTCCTTGTTTGAGTATTTCAATCTCCACATATTCCCCCAAATGCTTCTGGAAGAAAAGAAAAGACCAAACAGTATCTTTTGCAAAACAACACTTTCAAATTAAACATCAATATCAACTAAGAATATAAAAATGATACATAAATGATATCAACTAAGAATATAAAAATGATATATAAATGATGTATGAATCACATTATCCTATTCCCCCCTTTGATTCATGAAATCATACTAAAAATCACACTAATGTTGAAAAAAAAAATGAAAAATGATCAAATAATCAAAAAGGATATTTATCCATTAATACTCCATCCAGACCCCCTTGTCCATCTTCATCCAGATCAGGAACAGTCAACAACGGCATCTGAGTGTTGTCTCCAGGCATCACAACTCCAACCCATCTTAATATCATAGCTTTCGCAAAGGTCAGTAACAAAGTACAAAAGCAAAACATCACACACAACGCTATCAGAGCTGCAACTAAAATCTGAACCATCACTGCTCCTACTGGGCCTAACTGATCTTGCAACCTGTCACGATCGTCTAATGAGGAGGACCAATGCGCAGCGTTGAAGGTGAACATGACTTTATTAAATTAAAGCCTAAACACGAAAACAACAAACAATGACGAAACGTGAAGTCCTCCGTTACAATGACTGACAAGGAACAAAAACCCACAACACTAAGGTGAACACTGACAGTTTAAATATGGCTCCCAATCAGAGATAACGAGCCGACAGCTGACACTCGTTACCACTGATTGGGAGTCACACGACCAAACAATGAAACACAACCAAATACAACACAACCAAATGAACACACCCTGGCTCAAAATACACAGTCCCGGAGCCAGAGCGTGACACAACCAAGACTTGGCTGACCATCCAGCTCCTTCAGATCTACCAAACGCATCCCTTATATTCTTCAACGCATCTATAACACTTGTGATATTATCGGAACTATCTGGGATCAAAGTATAACAATCATCCCCCGTCAGATTCATAGCCAAACATAAGCCACCTTGTTTTGCTAAAATATAGTCCAAAGCCATGTCATGTTTCAACAGCGTCAGTCTGTGACTTCTTTGAGTATTTGACAGAAGGTTAAACCCTCTTATTGTTTCATTCGCAAATCCCTGCAAAGTATAGGTAATATTATCAATATGATCTGCCAAAAATGTTACACCATACCATGGAAAAAGACCGAGTCCCCACTTCTCTCCCAGACTTATTCTCCAATGGTAGGCTTCAAGACTATGAAATGTAGCCATGTCTCTTTTCACCCTATTTTCAACTCTAGTTTCAGATTGATCTGTGTTCGGTGCTACCCCTCTTTTAATGGTATAAGCCTCATATGGAAGCTTCAACGTTGACATGTAACAACATCCTGTCCATCCATAGGGTAAGAATATATATGCTTTATCACCACAAACCCACCAAATATCTCTAAAATTCCCAATAGTCACATTGCCAGGCAAAAGCTGATCTTTCACCATCAAAGTCCTGCTCTTCTTACTAACTGGTACATAAAAAGTTACATTATATTTGTCATCTCTAATCTTATGTTCATGCTTATCCAAAGTCATCATATAATCATCACAATCTGATATTCCCATGAACATACCCTTTCCATCATATGTTTTATTAGAACAAAAACAACTTTTAGCCCTCACTGCTTTCACCTCCAATGCTTCAGGGTTCGCTGTTACCTGATTTTCCTTACCGTCTAATAAATTTACATAGGGTAATTCATTTAACCAAGAACACCTAAATCTAGGCCTAAACAAATGTTTTGACAATGACATTACTTTATCTGTTAATGCTCGTTGCTGATACAACAGCCATGACAAAGCATAAGACTGACACACACTTGATAGCGGTTGAGCAACTGTCTCTAAAATGGAACCCCACGTCTCTGGTGCCGGAATTCTCAACAGACATGGACCCTCAAGATTCCTCACTGAACTTACAGAATGAGTTAACTGCTGGAACCAAAGATTTCTACCTGCCCATTCATCTTTAATCTTCAAAACAGAAGAATAAAATCCATATGCTTTCCATTTAGTTTCTCTTTTCCCTAACGAGCGGTATTGATCAGATGTATCTTCTGATGTTATGTTGAACTCAAAGAACTCATCCTGTACCTCCATGATATTATCTTGCACTATTTCAGATGAATCTATATTGTTCTCTACCACTATTTGCTGAGTCATTCCTGCTACATCCTTTAATTTCAGAAAAGTTGTTGTCTGTGTCGGTGTCATACTTCCTACATTTGTTATTGCCGTCGTACCATTAATTCCTTCCAAAGTTACCATTAAAGTAGTTGATTTAGTCGATGAATTAACACCCTTAATTACTTCTAGTGGGAAAGTTACTGACATTTTCTGTGTATTATTTACTGTTGGAGTGGCTACTGTAACATACTTCTCCTGAACTCCCTTGGTGACTGTGGAGGCTACAACAGACCTCAACTCTTCCATTATAAGCGTTACTTTACGAATTACATAGCCTTTTAACCAATAATTCTTAACCGGAACAAATTTTAATGCTTGCACTAGATAAGTACACATATATTCTCCCTGATCTTTCTCAGTAACATTACGCAAAATAAGTGAACAATCACTCATAACCCTCTTCCCCTCCATATTGTTGTACAAAATATACTTCCTTTGACTAGGGGGCACCGCTTCTACATCTGGTCCTGATAACAATACTTCTTCTCCATAATTATCTCTCCATGTGGGAGGAACGTCCCCTCCCCACTCCATCTCTCACAGCTACACGGAAGATTAGCTGTCTCACCCCTCCTAACCTTAATAACAGTCTTTTCTTCTAAAATTGGTGCTGGAGCTATTGGTTCCCTTGTAATCAAATGCGATATATTTATGGCTTTAATAACTGTCAATGTTGAAAGAGTTAAATTGCTTCCCACTGTTGTTATAACAGACTGAAGTGTTGATGTTATTGTTGTTACTTCATCCCTAGTTTTCGTAACGTTTTGGTCTGACTTTTCTCCTAACTGGTCTAGGCCTACTTTGTCTAACTGAATCACTAGCTTCTCCTGTAACAGAGTTGCCCTTGGTGGTCTCTGCTGCTTCACATTCCACTGAAATATTCCCTGTTGCTTCTGGGACGTATTGGAAATCAATTTCCCCAAATCCCCTTTCCTTTCCATCCCCTGCATAGTCATCTCTGGCATCATCAGAAGTGTAAACATTATCAACGTTATCCCCAACATTGACAATCTCTCCCTCTTCCTGTTCTCCCCTATCTCCATCCTCTCTCTCTGCGCGTGGCACCTCTTCTGTAGGCGCTTTAACACAATGTGACAAATGATACCACGTAGGAGACCCCTTAACCTGGACAGCTGTTCCAGTACTACGAACCACTTCAAATGGTCCTTCACGACGTTCGTTATACCACTTCCTTCTGAATACCTTTACGAATACTTTGTCTCCCGGTTGTACTATATTCCTCTTATCCTCCTCAAGCGCCTTCTGCACCTCTTCTTGTCTTTGCCTGTCAGAAACATATGTGGACAACTTTTTATGAAAATTGGCCATATATGTAACGTACGCTCTCATTTCATCTTCCAACAGAGCCAAGCTTGGACCCTTTCCGCTTGTTCGCAAACAAGGCGTAGGCATCCTTCTTCCTGTTACCAACTCATGGGGTGTCATACGTAGATCACGTAACTCACTTGAGCGACAAAATTTGATTTGATTAGTGCTAAAGGAAGCGCCGCTATCCAGTTTAGACCTGTATGTTGACAAATCTTCACAATGCGATTTTTCAAGACACCGTTCATTCTTTCACACATCCCTTGACTTTGTGGGTGATAAACTGCTCCAAGACGCTGCTTAATTCCCAATTTTTGCAACATCAATTTAACTGATTTATCCACAAATTCCCTTCCATTGTCTGAGGATATTCGATCGGGTAATCCCCACCTGCTTATGACTTCTTTACACAAGAACTTGGCAACCGACTGAGCATCCTTACGCTTGGTTGGACAAGCTTCCGTCCATCGTGAAAATCTATCTACAACCACCAACATGTATCTTTTCCCATCAACTGGTTTTATCATATCAACAAAGTCAATAACCAACTCACGCATAGGACCCCTTGGTGTAGGAATGTAACCCGGATGAACAGTTATCCCTCTTCGAACATTATTTTTAAGACAGATAGTGCACCTTCCTATCATATAATCAATTAGTTCAAACAAATATGGAGCCCAAAAACCATATTCCTTTGTGATCTTTCTGTTAACCTCCCCCCTCGCAACATGAGCTAACCCATGTGCTTCCTGAATCATCAGACCTAAGAGGTCTAGAGGCGCTACTATCAACCCCTCATGGTTTCTCCACAGACCAGTAGCATCTTTGACCGCTCCTCGGTCTAGCCATAGCTGTTTGTCGATCATAGAAGCAGCTTCTTGCATCAAAATTACATCCTGAAGCGTAATTTTGTCTTCCAAGTCCACTCCATGAGTGACCAGAAAAACTTTTCCCAATTTATCTGCTCCTGCGACGGCTTTTGCAGCTTCATCAGCAGCTTTGTTCCCTTGTGTCACTCTTGACATATCTGTCTTGTGAGCTGCACACTTAGCTATCGCTATCTCTTTAGGCTTCATCATAGCATGCAACAGTTTCATTATTTGCGCATGATGTTGTATCGGAGAACCATCCGTTTTCTTAAACCCTCGACCTTTCCATACTGCCCCAAACAAATGACATACACTATGTGCATATGCTGAATCAGTGTATATAGTTACTCGCTTTCCTTCCGCTAACAAACATGCTTCTGTTAGCCCCACAAGTTCAGCAAGTTGTGCAGACGCAGGCTGTGGTATTACTTCAGCCTTTTCCGCAACAAATCCAGTTCCTCTGCCTCTAACTACTGCATAACCAGCACACAATTTCTCTCCCACCCGATAACAAGACCCATCAGTCCAATACTCCAGGTCTGCCTCACGTAATGGAAAGGCTTGTAAATCTGATCTAAGCCTCGAATATCTCTCTGCTTCTTGGACACAATCATGTGGCTCACCATCCTCTGAAGTTGGTAAACTCTCGGCTGGATTTACTGTATCACACCTCACTAGGGTGACATCTTCCTGCTCTAAGAGCCTATGATAGTCTCTGAGCCTAGGCATAGTCAATGTATATTTCCCATAGTTCAGAAGATTTCTGAGACTATGATGGGTAAGAATTGTTACTGGGTAGCCCATCGTGACCGATGATGCTTTGTCATACATTGAATATACTCCCACCATTGCTCTGTAGCACAGTGGTAACCCTAGTTCTACCTCTGAATAAGCAGTAGAGTAGTAGGAAATAGGCTGAGGATTCGTCCCCGTGCCTGTCGGTTGACAAAGAACCGCACACGCATATCCACCTCCAGTAGAAGTAGACACATATAGCAAAAAGTTATTTGAGTAATCTGGTAGTGTAAGTGCAGGTGCCTCCTGCAACCTCTGTTTGATCGTTTCAAATGCCACATGGCCTTCCTGTGTCCAGGAAAGATTGCTATGGAGTTGACCACTCTCAGTACCCCTAACCATAGCTCTCAAAGGTGCCATCAAACTAGTATAACCCTCTACCCAAGCTGAGGAATAACCAGCAATACCCAGAAATGTCATCATCTCTCTGACCGTTCTAGGCTTTGGAGCCTTACGAATAGTTTCCACTTGCCTGTCCGAAATATTTCTGTGGCCATGCGTTATGTTTTGACCTAAATACACAACCTTCTCCTGGCAATATTGCAGCTTTTTCTGTGAAACCTTATGCCCCTTGTCTGCCAATACCTGTAGCAATTTAATTTAGTCTCTATGACATGTTTCCTTATTTTGTGAGCAAACCATTATATCATCCACGTACTGAATGACAGTGCTCTGCAATATCTGATCTATCCCTACCAAATCCTCCTTCAGTACTTTATTGAAGATATGAGGAGAATGCCAGTACCCCTGTGGCATTCTACTGTACTCATAGAATTGCCCCTTATATGTGAACCCAAATAAATTCTGACTCTCTACACTAAGCTCCACATAAGTCTAGCACCGTAAAATGTTTCGCATCAGGAGGAACTTGGGCTAACAAGGTATGAGGGTCTGGCACTTCTGCTGGAAAGTCAGTCACTACCTCATTTACTGCTCTCAAATCATGAACCACACGATAAGTTCCATCTGGTTTTTCCACAGGCCACAAAGGCGTGTTACTCCGAGGGTTTTTTGTTGTCCTTAAAACCCCTGCTTTCGAAAGTCCTTCAATTTGTGGTTCAATCCCTTGGATTGCTTCATCTTTCAATGGATACTGATTTTTCCATGGAGGTCTGGCTCCTGGTCGAAGTTCAACTTTCACAGGTTGGGCTGATTTCACAAGTCCAATATCGGTACTGTGTTGAGACCACAACCCTTCTGGAACTTGTTGCAACATCTCCTCTTTCATAGAGTCTGAATCCATCTTCATATTGCAAATAGATTCATGTGTCATTCCTACCGCTTGTGGCTCTCCTTGTCCTTGAGCCGAAATCATTATTTTAAGAAATCGTTGATCTTCACTTCTCCAGATCGCCAAATTCTCCTTCATTGGTCTGAAAATAAGTTTCTCTGCTTCTGTCATCATTTCTCCTATTTGCTTCTGCTCATAGCCTTCCGAAACCAACAAGGTAACATGTGGCACACTCTTCTCAATCTCAAATTCTTTATTCAGATAGTCGTCTGTGTTTATCTTCATAATTGCTCCTTGTGGTCCTAAAATAATGCAACTTGAGCTAAGTTGAACATTCTTCGGTTGATGACTCAACCATTCCTCTGAGTGTGGTTGGGCAGCCTTCTTGAAATACTTGAGCGTACAATGGAATGGATATTCCGGAAGCCTCGCATCCGGCATATTTGCAACAATAAATCTCTCCCATATCTTAGCCTGCTTCATAAAATCTTCACTGAGATTTCCAATCCAGAATACTGAAGACAAATCCATCTCTGTCATCATCAACACTTGGTAAACCTTTTCCTTTGGCATTTGTACCAGACAGCCGTCTGGTGTACATCTTATTGTACAGTTCAACTTACACAATGCATCTCTTCCCAATAATGCAACAGGTGTATGTTCTGATACCAATATGGGTATGGTAATTTTCTGATCTTTATAGCAGAGCTCAATTGGTTCCGTAAGAGGAATCAGCTGTTTTACTCCCTCAAATCTGATTGTCCTAATGAGTTGATTGGACATAGGGAGATGTGTAGCATCTTCAGGCCGAACACAGGTGAACGCAGCTCCGCTATCCGCCATCACTTCCAATGGTCGGTTGTTTATTTTCACCTCAATTGTTGGATCTTTTTCCGGTCCTGATGCTACCAGCTGACACCCCCCTTTCGGATCATCTAGGCACCTCTAGAATCCTTGCTCCGGACCCCTGTAGGGGTTCACCGGTCCTCCAGATGATCTTGACTGGCCCCTGTATCTTCCTCTGAAATTCCCTCTGATGTTTCCTCCTGACCTATTGCACCCACGGGCAAAGTGACCAACCTGTCCACAATTATAACATGCTTCTGAAAGTTGCTGGAAGGATGACTTAAATCTTCCTCTTTCTAAGTCCTCTCGTCCTCTTCCTTTCCAATTCTGTGTCTGTCCAGAAATTGGCTGTGGATATGTACCAACTGGTACCGCCATTGGTGGCTGGTACAATTGCGGTTGGAACTGTTCTGGTTGAAGCTGTGGCAGTGATTGTTGATTTGGTGCACACTGATTCTGCATAACCAAAGCTTGTTTCTTCTCCTTCTTATTCTCCCCAAGTTGTATCTGATTGAGCTTTCTGAGAGTTTCTTCGTCCTGTTCTTTCTGATTGTGTTCCTTTTTCCTGTACAGATCCACTTGATGGGCTATATGATCGGTATAGACGCCTTTTGTCATGCTTCCAAGTCCAACCACTTCTGCAAGTTTGATTCTTACTGGTGAGGGCAGTCCCATTTGCAGTTTAGCTCTCAAAATTGACTGCTCAATTTGACTCACATCTGGATCATTTCCAGTAATATTTCTCCACACTTGATGAACTCTTGACACATAGGCTCTCGGATTTTCTTGTTGTCCTAGTGGGTCAATCAGAATATTATCAGGATGCACATTTGTTGGAAATGTATCTTTCAATGCTCTCCACAGACGATTCCTACTTGCAGCCAACAATTCAGGATCGTTCACTGCAGTCCCTACACATCTAATGAGTCCAGCTCTCTGAAAGACTTCTTCCATATCTGGAATCCCAATGAGATTAGCCAAAAGTCTCTTAATGTCTCCTATGGCTGACTGTGTTCCCACCGTAATTTCTTCCAATTTCGAAATCCAAGGATAGGCCCCATTTTGAAGAATAGGCAGCTTCTCAAGTATATTTGACATATCGGTATTTTGCAACGGCTTATATTCTAAGTTTTGACCTCGAATGATAACTGGTGTCATTTTACTCGTGGCTTCTTTCCTTGGCCTTAATGCATATTTTGTCTCAACTTCTTTGGATTCTTTTTTCCGCCGTTTCTCCTTCTGTATCCTCAGCGTCTTGAGTTGTTCCTCTAGCTCCAGTACCTCTTCTAAAGTCCTCGCGTTCTCCAGGTCTGATAAGCATCGGTGTATATCTCCTTCTATTTCTTCTGTGCCAGTCTTTGTAGGATAAACTCCTTTCGAATACACAGCACCTTTAGTCTCCTCTTTATCGCTTTCTTCATCTTTGCTTTCATCAGAACTAGAATATATTGTATCCTTCTTCTTCAAACCTTCCTCACCCCTTCTCTCCGTTCTGGCCAACCTCCGTTTGATCACAGGATCATATCCACCCATGATCCCCTCTGAATCACTCTGATCATCATCGTCCTCATCCAGTTTCATCCTACTTAACCTCATTCCACCCTTAGTTTCCAGACATCTCGTTTTCTTTTTACTTTTGGAGTTTGGATGCATTTTTATGGTCGTTTCTGCTTGTCCTCTCTCTATTATTCGTTCATCTTCATCTCTGATGCAATAATCACCCTGCTGGAGGATCACTGGAAGCTGAGGATAAGCATCCCTAAGCTCTACTTCCTTCTCATAAGGTGGGGGTCTTTTCGCTGAATCCGTATGTGAGAAAGGTATACTGACTTCTGCACTTAGTTTTTCTGTCGACTTCTCTTCCTTTAGCCTTTTCTCTATACCTTTGCTTCTCTTATCGTTGATATCTTTCATCAGTTTTTGTCCTTCATCTTCAAACAGCTTAAGAACACCCAGCTCCCTTTGTCTCTTTTCTTTACGTCGTTCCTTTTGTTTTCCCTTCTTTTGATCTGCCTTGTAAATTGACAGAAGCACTTTCATGATGTTGATGACGTCAGGGTTAAGAGTCCCTTCCACTGGCCATGGTTGTTCAATGTCAGGCCAACGTTTGTTCCATTTGCCGGATAACCTCGCAATACCCTTAACTAAAGGATTACTATTTTCAACTATATCCACCGGTGTAATGACTTTCATAGCCTTGCTGTCCTTTCTCCCCATTGTAACTACTCTTTATATTCCTTTATTGTGAATTATTTTATTTTAGACTATATAGCCTATGGCTTCCCCCCTTTAATTATTAATATAACCTAAACAACCCCAAAAAAAATCAATGAAAATATGAATATTAAAAAAATTAAATTACAAATTTGATTCAAAAATATTTCTAATTAAAATAAAAAATCAATTAAAAAATCAATTAAAAATTATGAATAATTAAAACCAATTTTTTATTTCTATATCCTATCTTACCAATTAGTGGCTATCTTACCACAACCCATCCGGACAGTAAATACAAGTAGTCAACTTCACAGCAATCCCAAAAACCAAAGACCTTCAATCCTACAACTCTACAATACTCATAAATTCCATTGTTTAATATGCACCCAAGTATCTTAATTGCACAGAATAATGTCAGTACTTGATTTCCAACCGAACCCCCAATCCAGCCCAGTGATGCACAGAGACTCCCAAATGCAAATTTTATTCAAATGATCAGTCTGTTGCCAAGCGTCTGCGAAATTGTCATAACATCAAATATCCTGTAGGGGAAGATTTTGTGAACTAGCCTGATATCTGATCCTCTGCCGCGTCACACCTTGTCACGTCAGTCAGCCCCTCCTCTCTTTCTCCTCTGACACTCCTCTCGTCCTATCGCCTCTCATATGACAAAAGAACAAAAAGGGACAGACAAGCCTTTAAAGTTTATACACTGAGTTATACACATTCAATATTCCCCCACTCATATTCGCTCTAAGACTTAACTCAGGACTAAATAGCTCAATAACATTTTTATTTATTTTAATCCGTCATTTAATTTAATTTATTATAATCCGTCAACATATATCTAATTTATAAATTCACTACATCCTAACAAATAGTTTCATTTTCAAACCACAGCCGCTTTAACACCTAGAAGATTCGTGTTAAAATCTCCCCTTTTTCTGTGTGTTTCTCTGTCTCCCCCTGCAGCCCAGTCTAACAGAAATATGACCCCTTTACCCACAATCCCGTGTTGTAGTTTTAGCAAAACCCCTCGTGTTGTAGTTTTAGCGCCGTAAAATCAAACGCATGCGCAAATACATTTAACGATACGATTGCCAAACAATAGAACACCAGCATTCTACCTCAGTTCTCTATTTTACACTTATAGTCAGACAATAACACTTAACAGAGCTCACACACACACAAACATAATTTAAGAGGCTTTATTCCATCGCAGTGGACCTCTACGGTCATACGTTAGCATGTAGCACGCAACACAATTAGCATCTAGCATTAGCATTAGCTTTTATGTACAATGTGACATGACACACAACCAGCATTTAGCATCAGCATTTAGCATCAGCATTTAGCATCAGCATTTAGCATTTAGCATCAGCATTTAGCATCAGCATTTAGCCTCAGCATTTATCATGTGGAGTGCTACATGTAACAAAACCCTGCATTGCGCCTTAAATTCATTTTTCTATGTTTCTAACTTTATTCTGCCGTGAGTATGGATATTTATGAGCGGTCCCCCCCAAGCAGATACCCCGTCGGATAGAAGATGGGCAAGCAACTTACAATAAATCTATAACCAAACCCCAGTCCAAGACTGACTGACCTGAAACCCCTAACGCGTTACCAGGATTTTATGGCCCACCATGCGGTCGCCTCGTTTTGAGGGCTTGCCAAATCCTGCAATGCTCTAAAATTATATACGTATCTCTACCTTTCACATCTGCCTTGTATCTGCCTCATTTACTACCATCGATTGCTCTAGACTTCCTATTATTTACGCCGTTTACCAATCAACCAAATTTTAGAATAATTATTACAGACCCTTAGTCGACAGCAATAACACCACATCAACACCGACCCAAGTAATTTTAACGGTACACCCTTCCCATCCCCTCAATGAGCCATCGAAACAACTAATGCCCAAATTGTGTGAGAAATCTCACCTTTAAAGCCGGCTTGAGCAGTAGTCATTTCGCGACTCAGGGAGGGAACCAAGAACGATGCAATCAGTATCCCGGACGAGCCCCCATTGTGTCGTGTCGCGTCGGCTGCTGGTGGTTATTGCTGTCAAACAAACAGTCCGCTCATCCTGAACCTTTGATCATAAGTTTTATTCATATCACAAGCTTTCAGCATGAGTTACAGGAGTCAAGATCATCCCGGAGAGCAGTGTCCTCGAATTCTAATGGCTGCTCTGCTTTCCTGTGCCCTCAGCATATACTTATAAACAATGTAAAAATATGGGTTGCTCCCTCTGCGGTCCAATCACCAGTCTCCCCTGGGGCGTCACCCTACCACTGGCTACTTTTGACCTAACATAAACAACATTCCATTTCTTCATGAAAAACATTTAACAAAGGCATAATCCTAATACACTACAGTGGCTATTTGAAGAATCTCAAATATAAAATATATTTTGATTTGTTTAACACTTTTTTGGTTACTAAATGATTCCATATGTGTTATTTCATAGTTTTGATGTCTTCACTATTATTCTACAATGTAGAAAATAGTACATAGTTCCCGCTCAGCCCAGTCAAAACTGTTCGCTGCTCTGGCACCCCAATGGTGGAACAAGCTCCCTCATGACGCCAGGACAGCGGAGTCACTCACCACCTTCCGGAGACATTTGAAACCCCACCTCTTTAAGGAATACCTGGGATAGGATAAAGTAATCCTTCTAACCCCCCCTTACTCCAACCCCCCTTACTCCAACCCCCCCAAAAAAAAATATATAAATAATAATAATAATAATTGTAAAGTGGTTATCCCACTGGCTATAAGGTGAATGCACCTATTTGTAAGTCGCTCTGGATAAGAGCGTCTGCTAAATGACGTAAATGTAAAAACCCTTGAATGAGTAGGTGTGTCCAAACTTTGGACTGATACTGTAAGTATTCAGACCCTTTACTCAGTACTTTGTTGAAGCACCTTTGGCAGCGATTACAGCCTCGAGTCTTCTTTGGTATGACGCTACAAGCTTGGCACACCTGTATTTGGGGAGTTTCTCACAATCTTCTCTGCAGATCCTCTCAAGCTCTGTCAGGTTGGATGGGGAACGTCGCTGCACAGCTGTTTTCAGGTCTCTCCAGAGATGTTTGATTGGGTTCAAGTCCGAGGTCTGGCTGGGCCACTCAAGGACATTCAGAGACTTGTCCCGAAGCTACTCCTGCATTGTCTTGGCTGTGTGCTTAGGGTCGTTGTCCTGTTGGAAGATTAACCTTAACCCCAGTCTGAGGTCCTGAGCACTCTGGAGCAGGTTTTCATCAAGGATCTCTCTGTACTTTGCTCTGTTAATCTTTCCATCAATCCTGACTAGTCTCCCAGTCCCTGCCGCTGAAAAACATCCCCACAGCATGTTGGCGCCAACGAAGATGGCGGCCTCGCGACTAGCTCTTAGGAAACTTTGCAGTATTTTGTTTTTTTTATGTATTATTTTTTACATTATTAGCTCAGAAAGTGTTTGCATCATTACATACAGCCGGGAAAAACTATTAGATATCAGAGCGGCAGTAACTCACCAGCATTACGACCAGGAATACGACTTTCCCGAAGCAGATCCTTTGTTTTCTCTCCCCAGGGCAACTGAACTGATTCCATCGGCTGACCCAAAACATCGCCGGCGGAGGAGAGGCACTCGGAGCGGCCTGCTGGTCCGATTTAGGAGGCGCGCACACCAACCACCGCTTCCAAGTATTCTACTCGCTAATGTTCAATCTTTGGTTAATAAAGTCGACGAACTACGGCAAGGATTTCTTTCCAGAGAGACATCAAGGCCTGTAACATACTCTGTTTCACGGAAACATGGCTCTCTTGGGATATTCTGTCGGAATCGGTCCAGCCAGATGGGTTCTCAGTTCATCGCGCAGATGGGAATAAATATCTCTCCGGCAAGCAGAAGGGTGGAGGTGTGTGTTTCATGATTAATGACTCGTGGTGTAATTGTAGTAACATAGAGGAACGAGTCCTTCTGTTCACCCGACCTAAAATATTTCACAATCAAATGCAGACCGTATTATCTCCCAAAATAATTTTATTTGGTTATAGTCACGGCCGTGTATATCCCCCCTCAAGCCGATACCAAGACGGCCCTCAAACAACTTCACTGGACCTTATGCAAACTGGAAACCACATATCCTGAGGCTGCATTTATTGTAGCCAGGGATTTTAACAAAGCAAATTTGAGGACTAGGCTGCCGAAGTTCTATCAACATATCGAATATGGCAGAATACATACAGTGTAGCTACTCACTCCACAAGGCAATTAAACTGGCAAAACATCAGTATAGAGACAAAGTGGAGTTGCAATTCAACGGCTCAGACACAAGATGTATGTGGCAGGGTCTACAGACAATCACGGACTACAAAAAGAAAACCAGCCACGTCGCCGACACCGACGTCTCGCGTCCAGACAAGCTAACCACCTTCTTCGCCCACTTTGAGGATACCACAGTGCCACTGACGAGGCCCACTACCAAGGACTGTGGCCTCTTCTTCTCCATGGCCGACGTGATTAAGACATTTAAGCATGATAACCTCTGCAAGGCTGCCGGCCCAGACGGCATCCCTAGCCGCGTCCTCAGAGCATGCGCAGACCAGCTGGCTGGTGTGTTCATGGACATATTCAATCTCTCCCTTTCCCAGTCTGCTGTTCCCACATGCTTCAAGAGGGCCACCATTGTTCCTGTATCCAAGAAAGCAAAGGTAACTGAACTAAATGACTATCGCCCTGTAGCACTCACAGAGACTAGTCAAGGATCATATCCCCTCTACCTTACCTGTCACCCTAGACCCACTTCAATTTGCTTACCGCCCCAATAGATCCACAGACGATGCAATTGCCATTACACTGCACATTGCCCTATCCCATCTGGACAAGAGGAATACCTATGAAAGAATGCTGTTCATTGACTATAGCTCAGCATTCAACACCATAGTACCCTCCAAGCTCATCATTAAGCTCGAGGCCCTGGGTCTGAACCCCTCCCTGTGCAACTGAGTCCTGGACTTCCTGATGGGCCGCCCCCAGGTGGTGAAAGTAGGAAACAACATCTCCACTTCACTGATCCTCAACACTGGGGCCCCACAAGGGTGCATGCTCAGCCCCCTCCTGTACACCCTGTTCACCCATGACTACGAGGCCAAGCATGCCTCCAACTCAATCATCAAGTTTGCAGACGACACAACAGTAGTAGGCTTGATTACCAACAATGACGAGACCTCCTACAGGGAGGAGGTGAGGGCTCTGGGAGTGTGGTGCCAGGAAAATAACCTCTCACTCAATATCAACAAAACAAAGGAGATGATCGTGGACTTCAGGAAACAGCAGAGGGTGCACCCCCCTATCCACATCGACGGGACCGCAGTGGAGAAGGTGGAAAGCTTCAAGTTCCTTGGCGGACACATCACCGGCAAACTGAAATTGTCCACCCACGCAGACAGAGTGGTGAAGAAGGCGCAACAGAGCCTCTTCAACCTCAGGAGGCTGAAGAAATGTGGCTTATCACCTAAAACCTTCACAAACTTTTACAGATGCACAATTGAGAGCATCCTGTTGGGCTGTATCACCGCCTGGTACGGCAACTGCACCACCCGCAACCGCAGGGCTCTCCAGACGGTGGTGTGGTGTGCCCGAACGCATTACCGGGGGCAAACTACCCGCCCTCCAAGACACATACAGCACTTGATGTCACAGGAAGGCCAAAAAGATCATCAAGGACATCAACCACCCGAGCCACTGCCTGTTCACCCCGCTATCATCCAGAAGGCGAGGTCAGTACAGGTTTATCAAAGCTGGGACCGAGAGAAGGAAAAACAGCTTCTATCTCAAGGCCATCAGACTGTTAAATAGCCATCACTAGCACATTAGAGGCTGCTGCTGCCTATTGAAATCACTGGCCACTTTAAGAAATGGAACACTAGTCACTATAATAATGTTTACATATCTTGCACTTCTCATCTCATATGTATATACTGCATTCTATTCTATAATATTCTTCTGTATCTTAGTCCATGCCGCTCTGTCATTGCTTGTCCATATACACTGCTCAAAAAAATAAAGGGAACACTTAAACAACACAATGTAACTCCAAGTCAATCACACTTCTGTGAAATCAAACTGTCCACTTAGGAAGCAACACTGATTGACAATACATTTCACATGCTGTTGTGCAAATGGAATAGACAACAGGTGGAAATGATAGGCAATTAGGAAGACACCCCCAATAAAGGACTGGTTTTGCAGGTGGTGACCACAGACCACTTCTCAGTTCCTATGCTTCCTGGCTGATGTTTTGGTCACTTTTGAATGCTGGCGGTGCTTTCACTCTAGTGGTAGCATGAGACGGAGTCTACAACCCACACAAGTGGCTCAGGTAGTGCAGCTCATCCAAGATGGCACATCAATGCGAGCTATGGCAAGAAGGTTTGCTGTGTCTGTCAGCGTAGTGTCCAGAGCATTGAGGCGCTACCAGGAGACAAGCCAGTACATCAGGAGACGTGGAGGAGGCCGTAGGAGGACAACAACCCAGCAGCAGGACTGCTACCTCCGCCTTTGTGCAAGGAGGAGCAGGAGGAGCACTGCCAGAGCCCTGCAAAATGACCTCCAGCAGGCCACAAATGTGCATGTGTCTGCTCAAACGGTCAGAAACAGACTCCATGAGGGTGGTATGAGGGCCCGACGTCCACAGGTGGGGGTTGTGCTTACAGCCCAACACCGTGCAGGACGTTTGGCATTTTCCAGAGAACACCAAGATTGGCAAATTCGCCACTGGTGCCCTGTGCTCTTCACAAATGAAAGCAGGTTCACACTGAGCACGTGACAGACGTTACAGAGTCTGGAGACGCCGTGGAGAACGTTCTGCTGCCTGCAACATCCTCCATCATGACCGGTTTGGCGGTTGGTCAGTCATGGTGTGGGGTGGCATTTCTTTGGGGGCCGCACAGCCCTCCATGTGCTCGCCAGAGGTAGCCTGACTGCCATTAGGTACCGAGATGAGATCCTCAGACCACTTGTGAGACCATATGCTGGTGCGGTTGGCCCTGGGTTCCTCCTAATGCAAGACAATGCTAGACCTCATGTGGCTGGAGTGTGTCAGCAGTTCCTGCAAGAGGAAGGCATTGATGCTATGGACTGGCCCGCCCATTCCCCAGACCTGAATCCAATTGAGCACATCTGGGACATCATGTCTCGCTCCATCCACCAACGCCACGTTGCACCACAGACTGTCCAGGAGTTGGCGGATGCTTTAGTCCAGGTCTGGGAGAAGATCCCTCAGGTGTTGTATGGAGGTCATACAGGCACGTGGAGTTCACACACACTACTGAGCCTCATTTTGACTTGTTTTTAGGACATTACATCAAAGTTGGATCAGCCTGTAGTGTGGTTTTCCACTTTAATTTTGAGGGTGACTCCATATCCAGACCTCCATGGGTTGATACATTTGATTTCCATTGATAATTTTTGTGTGATTTTGTTGTCAGCACATTCAACTATGTAAAGAAAAAAGTATTTAATAAGATTATTTCATTCATTCAGATCTAGGATGTGTTATTTTAGTGTTCCCTTTATTTTTTTGAGCAGTGTATGTATTCTTAAATCCCATTCCTAACTTTTTTGTGTGTATTGGGTATATGTTGTGAAATTGTTAGATATTACTGCACTGTCGGAGCTAGAAGCACAAGCATTTCGATACACCCGCTATAACATCTGCTAAACACGTGTGTATGACAAATAAAATTGGATTTGATTTGATGCTGCCACCACCATGCTTCACCGTAGGGATGATGCCACTTGGCATTCAGGCCACCTTGAGTTCATCAGACCAGAGAATCTTGTTTCTCTTGGTCTGAGAGTCCTTTAGGTGCCTTTTGGCAAACTGCAAGCGGGCTGTCATGTGCCTTTTACTGAGGAGTGGCTTCCGTCTCGCCACTCTACCATAAAGGCCTGATTGGTGGAGTGCTGCAGATATGGTTGTCCTTCTGGAAGGTTCTCCCATCTCCACAGAGGAACGCTGGAGCTCTGTCAGAGTGACCATCGGGTTCTTGGTCACCTCTCTGACCAAGGCCCTTCACCCCTGATTGTTCAGTTTGGCCAGGCGGGCAGCTCTAGGAAGATTCTTGGTGGTTCCAAACTTCTTCCATTTAAGAATGATGGAGGCAACTGTGTTCTTGGGAACTTTCAATGCGGCAGAAATGTTTTGGTACCCTTCCCCAGATCTGTGCATCGACACAATCCTGTCTCGGAACTCTACGGACAATTCCTTCAACTTCATGGCTTGGTTTTTTCTCAGACATGCACTGTCAACTTTGGGACCTTATATAGACAGGTGTGTGCCTTTCCAAATCATGTCCCATCAATTGAATTTACCACAGGTGGACTCCAATCAAGTTGTAGAAACATCTCAAGGATGATCAATGGAAACAGGATGAACCTGAGCTCAACTTCGAGTCTCATAGCAAAGTATCACGGCTCAGGAAAAGACCCAGATGCAGACAGTTAGAATAACGAACGTTTATTATATAAACAGGGGGCAGGCAAAGGACAGGTCAAGGGCAGACAGAGGTCGGTTGTCCAGGACAGAGTCCGTAAGGTACAGAGCGGCAGGCAGGCTCAGGGTCGGGGCAGGCAGAGGTCAGTATTCCAGGAAGGCAGAAAGATCAAAACTGGGAAAACTAGAAAATGGCTCAAGAAAACAGGAGTACGAAAAACACGCTGGTAGGCTTGACGAGACAAGACGAACTGGCAACAGACAGAGAACACAGGTATAAATGCACAGGGGCTAATGGGGAAGATGGGTGACACCTGGAGGGGGGTGGAGACAAGCAGAAAGACAGGTGAAACAGATCAGGGTGTGACAGTACCCACCCCCCCTTCCTAGGGACGCCACCTGGTGTCCTACCTGGGCGCATACCTGGTTGACCGGGGTGCCGGCGGTGGAACTCAGCGATGAGGCCTGCGTCCAGGATGTCCATGGCGCGACCCAGCACCTCTCCTCCGGGCCATAACCCTCCCAGTCAACCAGGTACTGGAATCCCCTGCCCCGCGGCCGATCCTTCAGGAGGTGGCTCACCGTGAACACTGGTTGGCCGTCGATGAGACGGAGGAGGGGGGTGGGCCTGGAAACAGGAGACAAAGGGCTGTGAGACATACGTTTAATCCTAGACACATGAAAAGTGGGATGTATACAGAGGGTACAGGGCAACAGAAGACGAACAGCAGAGGGGCTAAGAATCTTGGAGATGGGGAAAGGGCTGAATTTTAAACGGGGCGGTAGGAGAGGGAGATGTTGAACCAGGTGAAAAGCATGGCCCACCAAGCTTGCTTGGAATTGAGACGTTTGGCGGTGCGGAGATCCTCCAGGTTCTTGTGATCCATCCACACAATGAAAGGATGTTCCGCCCCCTCCAACCAGTGCCTCCACTCCTCTTCACAGCGAGAAGCTCATGATTCCCCACATCGTAATTCCTCTCCGTGGCGTTAAGACGATGGGAGGAGAAGGCGCAGGGATGCAGCTTAAGGTCCAGGGAAGAACGCTGGGACAGGACAGCCCCCACTCCGACATCCAAAGCGTTGGCCTCCACCACGAGCTGACAGGATGGGTCAGGATGAAATAAAATGGGAGCTTTGGTGAAGCGGTGGTTGAGGTCCGGGAACGCCCGGTCAGCAGCTGGGGACCACGTGAACGGAACCTTGGGAGAGGTGAGTAAGGGAAAGGGGGGAAGCCAGGGTGCTGTAATCGCGGATAAAGCGGCGATAGAAATGGGCAAATCCCAGGAAGTGTTGCAGCTGCACTCTGGACGTAGCTTGGGGCCAATCCAACACCGCTCTCACCTTTCCGGGATCCATCTGCACATTACCCTCAGCGATGATGTAACAAAGGAAGGAGATGGTGGACTGATGGAATTCACACTTTTCCGCTTTCACAAAAAGCTGGTTCTCCAGGAGGCGCTGGAGGACCTGTCGGACGTGGAGAACGCGTTCTTGGGCTGAGTGGGAGAAAATTAGGATGTCATCGAGGTAGATGAAGAAGAACTGGTTCAACATGTCGCAGAGAACGTTATTAACCAGGGCCTGGAACACAGCTGGAGCATTGGTCAGACCAAATGGCATAACCAGATATTCGAAGTGTCCACTGGCAGTGTTGAAGGCTGTCTTCCACTCATCCCCTTCCCGTATCCGCACCAGATGGTAGGCATTCCGCAGGTCCAACTTGGAGAAAACGGTGGCCCCCTGGAGCGGCTCGAAGGCCGAGGCGATGAGTGGTAGCGGGTAGCGGTTCTTAACCGTGATGTCATTGAGGCCCCAGTAGTCGATGCACTGGTGCAGGGTTTTGTCCCTCTTCTCCACAAAGAAGAAACCTGCGCCGGCGGGGGAGGCAGAAGGCCGGATACACCCTGCAGCCAGGGAGTCCTCAATGTAGGTCTCCATAGCCTTGGTCTCCGGACCTGACAGAGAATACAGTCGTCCCCGTGGGGTGGTGTGGTGCACGGGAGAAGGTCGATCCCGCAGTCATAGGGTCGATGCGGAGGAAGCGAAGTGGCCCGGGCTTAGTGAAAACCTCCCGGAGGTCCTGGTACTCCGCGGGAACGGCAGAGAGGTCCGAGGCTACTTCCGAGCCCACAGGAAGACGTCCCGCGGCAGGCTGCGCCGACTTCAGGCAATGGGCGTGGCAGAACGGGATCCAGGCCATGATGGCACCAGCAGTCCAGTCGATGAGGGGATTGCGTCGCTGGAGCCAAGAGAATCCCCATACCACGGGAACCTGAGGAAATATAATAAGCATGAACTGGATAGGCTCGCTGTGGTTCCCTGGCACTCGTAAGTTGATGGGAGTGGTATTGTGTGTGACCCTGCCTATAGAGCGCCCGTCCAGCGCTCTAACATCAATGGGAATGGAGAGGGACTGAGTAGGGATGCCCAGCCCAGGGTAGAGTCCAAAAAACTCTCATCGGCCCCAGAGTCGATGAGTACCCGGAGAGATTTAGACTGGTTCCCCCACAGCAGGATGTCATGGAGAGGGGTGCGAGTAAGGGGAGAAGGAAAGTTCTCTGTATGGCCCACCAGAGTACTCGCCCCTACCGGTGAGTCTGGTCTTTTAGTGGACAGTTAGACACGAAATGACAAGTAGTCCCGCAATACAGACAACTCTTCGTGTTAAGCCTGCGTAAACGTTAGGCTGGAGACAACCTAGCTCTGCCTAGTTGCATCGGCTCGGAAAGAGGCGAATCGGCAGACTTCGGAGACTCTCGGGGGAACTCGGGTAGCCTCGGATTCTCTTGGAGACGTCGACGTCGGGGACTTCCGGGATGCCTCGGAGGCGAGGTGGAATCCTTGGGTGGGCGCTTGGAACCGGATACGGACCTCCTCTCCTTCCTACCTTCCCGTAGCCGCCCATCGATCCGGATGGTCAAGGCGAAGAGCGAGTCAAGATCCGTTGGCAGTTCCCGGGCTGCGAGCTCGTCCTTAACTTCCTCCGATAATCTGTACAAGAACGTGTCAAACAGGGATTCTGGGTTCCAGGCAATCTCGGCAGCCAACGTGCAGAAATCCACTGCATAGTCTGCCACACTACGGGAGTCTTGCCAAAGCTGGAGAAACTTTCAGACAGCCTCTCTCCCGGACAACAGAGAATCGAAAACCTTCTTCACCTCAGCCACGAATTCCTCCAGACTGGTGCACACGGCAGACTGTTGTTCCCACACTGCCGTAGCCCAGGCGAGAGCCCTCCCGGACATCAACTTGATGAGGTACGCTATCTTCAAGCGATCCAAGGGGTAGGAGAAGGGCTGCAGCTTGACGATGAGGGAACACTGAGAGACAAATGCCCGACAGGTTCCCAACTCTCCAGCGAAGCATTCCGGGGGAGGTAAGCGGGGTTCTTGGGAAGCCGGGGTGGCCTTGGAGAGCTGCGCTGCTGACAGCCGGGTTACTGAGGGGCTGGGAGGTTACCGTCGTGGTAGGCTGCCTAACAGACAACCCGCTGAATTGCTCCAGCAATGTATTCAAAGCGCAATCATGGCGTTATGCCAAGGTCTGGAAACCTTCCATAAGACCACAAAGCAGCTCCTCGTGCCGTCCAATGGTGGCTGCTTGGGAGGAGACGGTATTGCGGAGCTGGTCCAAGTCTGCTTGGTCCGTCATGGCCAGTTCGTACTATCACGGCTCAGGAAAAGACCCAGATGCAGACAGTTAGAATAACGGACGTTTATTATATAAACGGGGCAGGCAAAGGACAGGTCAAGGGCAGGCAGAGGTCGGTAGTACAGGGCAGAGTCCGTAAGGTACAGAGCGGCAGGCAGGCTCAGGGTCGGGGCAGGCAGAAAGATCGAAACCGGGAAAACTAGAAAACAGGGCTCAAGAAAACAGAAGCACAAAAAACACGCTGGTAGGCTTGATGAGACAAGACGAACTGGCAACAGACAAACAGAGAACAAAGGTATAAATGCTCAGGGATAATGGGGAAGATGGGCGACACCTGGAGGGGGGTGGAGACAAGCACAAAGACAGGTGAAACAGATCAGGGTGTGACAGCAAAGGGTCTGAATACTTATCTAATAAGGTATTTCTGTTTTTTATTTTTAATACATTTGCAAAAAATTCTAAAAACCTGTTTTCGCTTTGTCATTATGGGATATTTTGTGTAGATTGATGAGGGGAAAAAAATATGTAATACAATTTAGAATAAGGCTGTAACATAACAAAATGTGGAAAAGGGGAAGGGGTCTGAATACATTCCAAATGCACTGTACATAGCGAGAACAGAGATTAAACATAACTGTTCATTTACAAACCATACCACTGATTTATTAGCCCATCTTTAAGTGCAGTCAACACTAAGTGATGTTTTACAATATAGGGGACATCAGAGGACTAGGCCCACTGTCCATAAGTGTTTTCCTGCAATCTAGAGACATACAGTGGGGAAAAAAGTATTTAGTCAGCCACCAATTGTGCAAGTTCTCCCACTTAAAAAGATGAGAGAGGCCTGTAATTTTCATCATAGGTACACGTCAACTATGACAGACAAATTGAGGAAAAAAAATCCAGAAAATCACATTGTAGGATTTTTTATGAATTTATTTGCAAATTATGGTGGAAAATAAGTATTTGGTCACCTACAAACAAGCAAGATTTCTGGCTCTCACAGACCTGTAACTTCTTCTTTAAGAAGCTCCTCTGTCCTCCACTCGCTACCTGTATTAATGGCACCTGTTTGAACTTGTTATCAGTATAAAAGACACCTGTCCACAACCTCAAACAGTCACACTCCAAACTCCACTATGACCAAGACCAAAGAGCTGTCAAAGGACACCAGAAACAAAATTGTAGACCTGCACCAGGCTGGGAAGACTGAATCTGCAATAGGTAAGCAGCTTGGTTTGAAGAAATCAACTGTGGGAGCAATTATTAGGAAATGGAAGACATACAAGACCACTGATAATCTCCCTCGATCTGGGGCTCCACGCAAGATCTCACCCCGTAGGGTCAAAATGATCACAAGAACGGTGAGCAAAAATCCCAGAACCACACGGGGGACCTAGTGAATGACCTGCAGAGAGCTGGGACCAAAGTAACAAAGCCTACCATCAGTAACACACTACACCGCCAGGGACTCAAATCCTGCAGTGCCAGACGTGTCCCCCTGCTTAAGCCAGTACATGTCCAGGCCCGTCTGAAGTTTGCTAGAGTGCATTTGGATGAACCAGAAGAGGATTGGGAGAATGTCATATGGTCAGATGAAACCAAAATAGAACTTTTTGGTAAAAACTCAACTCGTCGTGTTTGGAGGACAAAGAATGCTGAGTTGCATCCAAAGAACACCATACCTACTGTGCAGCATGGGGGTGGAAACATCATGCTTTGGGGCTGTTTTTCTGCAAAGGGACCAGGACGACTGATCCATGTAAAGGAAAGAATGAATGGGGCCATGTATCGTGAGATTTTGAGTGAAAACCTCCTTCCATCAGCAAGGGCATTGAAGATGAAACGTGGCTGGGTCTTTCAGCATGACAATGATCCCAAACACACCGCCCGGGCAACGAAGGGAGTGGCTTCGTAAGAAGCATTTCAAGGTCCCGGAGTGGCCTAGCCAGTCTCCAGATCTCAACCCCATAGAAAATCTTTGGAGGGAGTTGAAAGTCCGTGTTGCCCAGCGACAGCCCCAAAACATCACTGCTCTAGAGGAGATCTGCATGGAGGAATGGGCCAAAATACCAGCAACAGTGTGTGAAAACCTTGTGAAGACTTACAGAAAACGTTTGACCTGTGTCATTGCCAACAAAGCGTATATAACAAAGTATTGAGAAACTTTTGTTATTGACCAAATACTTATTTTCCACCATAATTTGCAAATAAATTCATAAAAAATCCTACAATGTGATTTTCTGGAGAAAAAAAATCTCATTTTGTCTGTCATAGTTGACGTGTACCTATGATGAAAATTACAGGCCTCTCTCATCTTTTTAAGTGGGAGAACTTGCACAATTGGTGGCTGACTAAATACTTTTTTCCCCCACTGTAATTCCCACGGGGGGCCAGTATGGAAAATGTATGCACTCACTAACTGTAAGTCGCTCTGGATAAGAGCGTCTGCTAAATGACTAAAATGTGAAAATGTGAATAATCATTATGCTTAATTCTATTTAAATTCTATTTAAAAAATGTCTATTTTTCTGCACATCTAAGCATACCTCTTGAGCTGTGTGTATTAAAGAAACGAAATATGCTTATCTGCATCTCTGCTAAAATCTAGGCAAAAGATTGAAAGGAATGTGAGTCCTATTCAGTACATTTAGTTATTGCTTGCTTTTCTAAAGTCTATCAACCTTGCCAGCAGGCATGCCAGATACACTATATATACAAAAGTATGTGGACACCCCTTCAAATTAGTGTATTCGGTTATTTTAGCCACAACCATTGCTGACAGGTGTATAAAATCGAGCGCACAGCCATGTAATCTCCATAGACAAACATTGGCAGTAGAATGGCCTTACTGAAGAGCTCAGTGACTTTCAACGTGGCACCGTCAAATTTCTGTCCTGCTAGAGCTGCCCCAGTCAACTGTAAGTACTGTTATTGTGAAATGGAAATGTCTAGGAGCAACAACTGCTCAGCCACGAAGTGGTAGGCCACACAAGCTCACAGAACCGGACTGCCGAGTGCTGAAGCGCGTAGTGCGTAAAAATCGTCTGTCCTCGGTTGCAACACTCACTACCGAGTTCCAAACTGCCTCTGGAAGCAACGTCAGCACAAGAACTGTTCGCCAGGAGCTTCATGAAATGGGTTTCCATGGACGAGCAGCCGCAAACAAGCCTAAGATCACCATGCGCAATGCCAAGCGTCGGCTGGAGTGGTGTAAAGCTCGCTGCCATTGGACTCTGGAGCAGTGGAAACGAGTTCTCTGGAGGGATGAATCACGCTTCACCATCTGGCAGTCCGACTGACAAATCTGGGTTTGGCAGATGCCAGGAGAACGCTACCTGCCCCAATGCATAGTGCCAACTGTAAAGTTAGGTGGAGGAGGAATAATGGTCTGGGGCTGTTTTTCATGGTTCGGGCTAGGCCCGTTAGTTCCAGTGAAGGGAAATCTTAACACTACATCATTCTAGACGATTCTGTGCTTCCAACTTTGTGGCAACAGTTTAGGGAAGGCCCTTTCCTGTTTTAGCATGACAATGCCCCCATGAACAAAGCAAGGTCCATACAGAATGGTTTGCCGAGATCGGTGTGGAAGAACTTGACTGGCCTGCACAGAGCCCTGACCTTAACCCCATCGAACACCTTTGGGATTAATTGGAATGCCGACTGCGAGCCAGGCCTAATCACCCAACATCAGTGCCCGACCCCACTAATGCTCTTGTGGCTGAATGGAAGCAAGTCCCCACAGCAATGTTCCAACATCTAGTGTAAAGCCTTCCCAGAATCATGGAGGCTGCTATAGCAGCAAAGGGGGGACAAACTCCATATTAATGCCCATGATTTTGGAATGAGATGTTCAACAAGCAGGTGTCCACATACTTTCGTTCATGTAGTGTAGTTAGACAAGCTAGCTACTCTAACTTGATTGATAGCCTGAAATGGCTTATTGGTAGCTAGTTATGAGGTTGGGAGTTGGGAACCTATCTGGACTAGCTAAAGCTAACTTCATAAAATTGGCAAAGTGGCTAGCAGTATTACAGAGAGAGAAAAATCTGAGGGTGCACATGCCCCTGTGCCCTCAATGGGCATTATCCAATATCCTTATTGTGATGCACAGTAATGTGCTTTTTTCACATACAGACCTTTGGGGCATATTTATAGTATGATTGAATATGTGTTCAATTAGATCAATGATTCTGAATTAGATTCTAATAAATGTCATTTCTAAATAAATGGCCTGGTCACTTCAGGACAGTTGCAAATAGATACTGCCAGTCTTCTGCCGCCCTTTATTTTTTAGACTGTGAGCTGCAAGATGATACTGCATTAGCTTTTGGCACAGGATCAAGCAACAACTCCAAACCAGAATCAATGCTAGGTCAAGAGAAACAAGAAAATGTTCTTCCCCCATCCTGTGCTCATCCAAAATAATCAGGCTATACTTCTTCTTTATGGATCTCATCCTTCTGAAAAGCACAGGAAGGGTAACATAACCTCATCCTGATCTAACGATATTTCATAATATCAAAACCCATTTAATTTTAACCCAGTTTAAATTCCATAAAGCCATTGTCACTATGTAGTATGTGGAGAAAAAATACTATGTGCAGCTAAGCAAAGTGTATGTGTCTTTAGCTCCATAGAGCAGCATATGATGTTACCCGGATCAGTTCCAGAAAACATCCTGTAAAAAGGTCGAAGTGTGTGGGATCTTGTGAGAAGATGCTCGTGGCTCAGAGAAAGGTCACACAGGAGGGTGAGGGGTGATATTTAGGCACACCGTAAACAACAAACCTGAGGTTCTCAGACATCCTGGCATCACATGACATCTGTAGGTGACAAAACACTGAAAACACCACTCATGTACACATATACATACTGTACCTATACCCTTGTACAAACAACTTCCATCCGTGACTACCCAATTGGAATCTGAGCATCATGAGATCCTAAGTCATGCATATTTCTGCTTTTTCCACCGGTATCATACAGGACACCCTTTTGTCTG
The DNA here is from genome assembly GCF_020615455.1 of Coregonus clupeaformis. Classification (NCBI taxonomy): domain Eukaryota; kingdom Metazoa; phylum Chordata; class Actinopteri; order Salmoniformes; family Salmonidae; genus Coregonus; species Coregonus clupeaformis. The sequence continues at coordinate 4,440,736 of NC_059216.1, read as the reverse complement.
CTATTTAAGTATAAAATCTATGCTATGCATACCGTCCTGCGTCTCTAGTCTCAACCGAACACACTGAAGAATCAGAAAGTCCTTCATGGACCATCTCAACAATAATGCCCTCTGTGCCCATAATACCCACATGAAAAAACATTACAGTTTACTACAGTACTTACAATATATTTCTTCAGTAAGTTGTTGTATACTGTAGTAAATACTATAATACTATAGTACACACTGTAGTATCCCTTTATCATGTGTAGTACTTACAATAGAATGTTGTAGTATACTGTGGGCTCCCGAGTGGCGCAGCGGTCTAAGACACTGCATCTCAGTGCTTGAGGTGTCACTACAGACCCCCTGGTTCAATTCACAACCGGCCGTGATTGGGAGTCCCATAGGGCAGCGCACAATTGGCGCAGCGTCGTCCGGGTTTGGCCGGTGTAGGCCGTCATTGTAAATAAGAATTTGTTCTTAACTGACTTGCCTAGTAAAATAAAAAAAACTGTAGAATACTGTAAATACTACAGTATTATCTGCAAAAAAACTGTGTAGTAAACAGTGTAGTAGTACTATAGTAATGCCCGCAAAAACACTACAGTCCGCAAACTGGTTGAATCAATGTTGTTTCAACTGAATTTGACAACGTGGAATCTACATGGAAAATACATTGGATTTGAAAAAAGTAATCAACGTAAAAGGTTGTTTTGAGGGTGAAATTTCAACCACAGGATTATGTCATCATGGTAACCGAATTTCAACAGACAAACCTTGTATAAAATATGTTGAATTTGTACCTTTAAAACAACATCAGATCTTCAATGTTATATCCACTATCAGAAATAAAAACTATAGGCTGGGCAGCACCTGCTGGAGAATGTATCTATCTACAGCTACCCTTTGGTCTCCCATCCAGGGTTTTTACCAAGCCCAGCCCTGCTTAGCTATGATATTCCTGCGTAGCTATACTATTTGTCACCAACTATTACCAATGTAATATTGTGAAAATGGTTGTTGAAAGATCTCCACATAAATACTGTTGCTATCGAAGTCATTCCAAAGGGTAGGTTTAACAGAGCAAATGATATGTGACCATACTTTATCACTCATATATTATCAATGATGCTATTTAGGTGCATTTAAAGTTTGATTTGATTTAGTCCTATTCTTTAACTTAGATGTTGGGTTGAGATGGAGACGTGAATCCAACATATTAATTATTAATTTGTAGACAAACTGGAATTAAAGCCAGACTAAGTCAGTGGAACAGATTAAACTATCCAAGCAGAAGATTAATCTCTTTCAAATGTTGATATTTGGTTGCATTGTCAATCAAACACAATTCAATATTACTTTTGTAATACAGTAAATAGCCTAAGGTTAAGGATATTTTACAGACTAATGTAACATTCCACTTTAAAATGAGTAACACAGCCATGGCCACATTTTGAAGTTACTCTAACTATACATTTATTCTTATGGAATCATATAAAACATGCATTTTCAAGATGGCATGGATAGGTCGTCGCAGGTCTGTGCAGATCTTCACAATTGCTGTAATAATCTGTGCAGAATCTCGAACTTGTACTTTTGCACCATGTACTTTTAATGTAATCTCAACTGCAATCCAGGTAATTTGGTTCTGCTCTTAGATGAAGCACAGTGATAACACATTAATTGGTTGTATAAATAAACAAAATATTTGACATTGTATTCCCATTTGAACTTTGTTGTATTTTTAAATGGTTGAAAGTGGAGTGATTGACATTTGGGGGACAACTAAACCAAAAATCAGACATTATTTTTCAGTTGGAATTTGGTTGTGCTTTTAGATGGTTGAAAGCATATTGATAACACATTGGAAATTCAACTAACTTTTGGCTGTTTTTTTGAGTGGATGAATATAGGTTGTAATCTCATTGATCAATGTCTCAACCAAATATTACCCAATTATCCAGATTGAAATGACGTGGTGTGCCCAGTGGGATGTCTCTGCAAATGAATTAGCCCTAGAAAAACCTTTACAGATTACATGGTAAATTGCATAAACTTCAAAATCCACCTCCCTATTGGCTCTATATGACTGAGGGCCATGTTCTAACAATAAAAAAAACATATTTTGTCACAATTCAAGGTCTGTCAAATATTGATGTTGAACAGTCGAGTACGAAAAAAAATCCCTACGTTAGCTTGGTTACGTGAGAACAGTGCATAGTGTAATAATTTATACTCTGCCTTTAATTACCCATGTTCATAATTCATTTTGAGAAAATTAAATTGACGAGTGTAACCTGCATAACCCTGTGGTGTAGTATGGCTCTTGTTCTGCATAGACAGCAGAAGACATGCTCCAGATGTCTGTCTGTGTGTGTATTACATGAATTGAAGCATAGCATGGTGGGTAATGAGTGTAGTAGACTTCTGGCCACTCATTCCAGCTTATTAGTACTGTAAGATAATATTGGTTTAGATCAGACAAGCAAATGCAAGGTAGTTGCTATTAGGTTATGGTAGAGTTGTTAATTTGAAATGATATTCCATTTGAATTGAATATTGTGGGCCCTCACTATAGCAGGGATCCTCAAGGTAATTTAATGAAGACCTTAGAATTAAAAAGCTCATAGTTTCAGAGAACATGGCCTCATGATTGTTGCGGTTTTGCATCACTTTTGGCAATGACTTAATGACTGTCACATATTTATCCCCAGTAATTTCCTATTCAAATTACCTTGAGTGGAGCTGGGGTCGAGGAATGCCCAAAAAATTGTTCTTTATACTGTCTATCAACAAGACTTGAAAAAAAGCCTAATCACATCAGTCATGGCAGTCTGTCTGTGAGCAACTGTGTGTACTGTTACTACTAATTGACTGTAGGGTTTTGATTTTAACCATGTGGATGGATATAAATATTTCCTCCCAAGTAATTGTTCTCATTATGTCAAACCATAAGAGTCAGAGTCAGGCTGTGTATTTATTTCCTAATGTCTCAGGGCAAACTGAATTAAATGAAATTAAATACATGTTTACACACAGTAAAAGTCCTTGATTGCTTTACCAAATTGGGGCCAACACAGGTCTGTCCTTGTAGGCCTACATTATTATTAATCATCAGTCATTTTAAATAATATACAGTATCTCCCTATGGAGGGTCAAATGTTAATGTTGGGCCTGTCTGGTCATGTCTTGATAATGAATTACTACTTTGTCAGGTAGGCCACTGGTTCACAACTGTGGCTAAAACACACATCTTAGAATTTAGGGCGCCCTCTGTCGGTTTCAGTTGGGTCTAGATTTTCGCTGTCAATGCACCTGCGTCAGGTATGGTTAGCTCTGGGCTCCTACGCAATCTCTTCGTCATCGGCTCCAAACAGTGGGAAGTAGTGCCGCGTTCAAAACAACTGGGAACTCAGAAAAATACGAGGTTAAATAATGACGTCACTGATCTTCAGGTTGGAAAGTTGGAGCTTTAGAGGCCAGAGTTCCTTAGTTGGAATTCCGAATTTGATGACCGTTCAAATCTATTTTTCCCAGTCGAAGCTCGTTTTTTTCAGAGTTCTCAGTTGTTTTGAACGCACTGAAGTTGGAAGTCTGAAATGTCTGAGTTCCGTGCTCCCAGTTGTTTTGAACGCGGCATAGGCTATTGTTTATTATCACCTTCCGGATTCTTAGAAACTTCACCTGTTACAGACGCGCCACCGGTAAGGAATATTTGGCCTGTTTAGAGGTCTCTCAGTTAGACTTCGTAGGATCTAACAATGTAGACCTATCCGATACACTGTAATAGGGTTATTTCAAATTAGTTCAGTCTAACGACGGGTTAGCATTATGTGGAGGTTATGTACCGTATTTCTTGTTTTATTAATCAGATTTGGATAATTATCGTTTTAATATGCACACATTTATGTTTTTGTGGCTATCATTAGCCTAATTAACTTAATGTCGTGGCTGCCCTTTCAGTTATATCCTCTATTATAGGTTACACCATATTATATACAGTGCCTTCGGAAAGTATTCAGACCCCTTGACTTTTTCCATATTTTGTTACGTTACAGCCTTATTCTAAAATGGATTAAATAAATAAAAAATCCTCATCAATCTACACACAATACCACAAAATGACAAAGCGAAAACAGGTTTTTAGATTTTATTGCACATTTATTAAGAAAAAAAACAAAAACACCTTATTTACATAAGTATTCAGCTATGAGACTCGAAATTGAGCTCAGGTGCATCCTGTTTCCATTGATCATCCTTGAGATGTTTCTACAACTTGATTGGAGTCCACCTGTGGTAAATTCAATTGATTGGACATGATTTGGAAAGGCACACACCTGTCTATATAAGATCCCACAGTTGACAGTGCATGTCAGAGCAAAAACCAAGACAGGAGGTCGAAGGAATTGTCCGTAGAGCTCCGAGACAGGATTGTGTCGAGGCACAGATCTGGGGAAGGGTACCCAAACATTTCTGCAGCATTTAAGGTCCCCAACAACACAGTGGCCTCCATCATTCTTCAATGGAAGAAGTTTGGAACCACCAAGACTCTTCCTAGAGCTGGTCGCCCGGCCAAACTGAGCAATCGGGGGAGAAGGGCCTTGACCCCTTTTTTAAGGGAGAGCTCTAGAGTTCCTCTGTGGAGATGGTTGTCCTTCTGGAAGGTTCTCCCATCTCTGCAGCACTCCACCAATCAGGCCTTTATGGTAGTGTGGCCAAATGGAAGCCACTCCTCGGTAAAAGGCAGATGACAGCCCGCTTGGAGTTTGCCAAAAGGCACCTAAAGACTTTCAGACCATGAGAAACAAGATTATCTGGTCTGATGAACCCAAGATTTAAGTCTTTGGCCTGAATGCCAAGCGTAACTTCTGGAGGAAACCTGGCACCATCCCTACGGTGAAGCATGGTGGTGGCAGCATCATGCTGTGGGGATATTTGTCAGCGTCAGGGACTAGGAGATTAGTCAGGATCGAGGCAAAGATGAACGGAGAAAAGTACAGAGAGATCCTTGATGAAAACCTGCTCCAGAGCGCTCAGAACCTCAGACTGGGGCGAAGGTTCACCTTCCAACAGGACAACCACCCTAAGCACATAGCCAAGACAAAGCAGGAGTGGCTTCGGGACAAGTCTCTGAATGTCCTTGAGTGGCCCAGCCAGAGCCCGGACTTGAACCCGATCGAACATCTCTGGAGAGACCTGAAAATAGCTGTGCAGCAACGCTCCCCATCCAACCTGACAGAGCTTGAGAGGATCTGCAGAGAAGAATGGGAGAAACTCCCCAAACACAGATGTGCCAAGCTTGTAGCGTCATACCCAAGAAGACTCAATGCTGTAATCGCTGCCAAAGGTGCTTCAACAAAGTACTGGGTAAAGGGTTTCCGTATTTTTCTTTTTATAAATTAGCACACATTTATAAAAACCTGTTTTTGCTTTGTCATAATCGGGTATTGTGTGTAGATTGATGAGGGGGAAAAAACAATTTAATCAATTTTAGAATAAGGCTGTAACATAACAAAATGTGGGAAAGGTCAAGGGCTCTGAATACTTTCCGAAGGCACTGTAAGTATATGGGCTGCACAGGGAATTATAACAATAGAGAGAGGGAAGTCACTGATGGCCTACTAATTATTATTATCACATTGCCTGATCAGTCCAGAAGTTGGGGACGTCTGTGGATGTGGACGGACTGATAAATTATAATATCTTCCATGATCTGATCCTTGTCCTAAAACAGACTTACCCGTTCAATGGAGGAACCATTCTTTTTTGCTTGCGGGGATTTCGTCGACTGGTCTGTCCAAACTGCTTGGGAACAGAATGACGCCGAGGTGGACAGTGCATTTGGAGACTGGAGTTCCGCCTGTAATGGCAACAAGTCGGATGCAGTTGAAAGATCTTCATCTCTGTCTTCACCCATGGACATGGACATCTCTAAACTCTCAACAAAGGTGAGAGTGCACCAATCTTTCTGATCATTCCAAGTTTACTTTACTTAAGAGGGAATTATTATTATGACCTATAAAGGAGCTGTCTTAATTGCCAATGTTCTATTTTCCTAATGTAGGCTAATATAAAAACAATATAATAATAATATGATATATGTGATATATTTTTCTATACAGCTGGAGAATGGCAATGTGAAGAAATCATGTGTAGTTTTCCAGGAGTGCTTCCAGGTCTTGGGTGAATCTGAAGAGGCCAACTGTACTGTACGATCTCTGTCCCAGCTGCTAGAAAACACACAGCCTTTTCAACCAACAGCTACAATATGGTGTCTAATTTATCTTCTTTTTTTTCTAAAAACATGCCTCTGTATATGTATGAAGCTTCACTTCTGTGTTCCGTGAGATTGTGTTTAAGCCTCCTCTTCTCTCGTGCTTAGTGACTGTGGCAGCTTGTGGAGCCATCTGTTGGCTGAGCCCAATAGGCTGAGGCTGTCAGAGCCAAAGCCCAGCTTACACCGCCACAGCCACAGCAGAATGGTTTCTGCCCTCAGAATCACACCCTCACACTGCATCTCTGAACAGGTGAGATGGGTAGGTGGAGAAAGAGGAGAATGGGGTCCTTAAAATGAATACAACCTCCCAGCCTAGTTGGATGAATGTCTTTACTTTGTGTGGGTTATTAATAGGAAATAAGATAGTCAGGTACAAAATTATTGGCACCGTTGATAAAGATTAGCAAAACATACTGAGCTATATTGTATGCCACCCAAAAATGGAATATTATATGATTTTATACTAATACAATTGCTCGGAGAAAGAGATTTTCTTTAACAAGTAATAAACAAACCCTAAAAGATAGGGGTCAATATTATTGGCATCCCTGTTTTCAATACTCCAGGACCCTTCCCTTGTAAACTTAAATGGTCATTTCTATTCTATTATCTATATTTCTATGATTTCAATTGGTTTCCTATGGAGGATTGACAGTATAATTTAAAACAACAGATATTCCCATTCGAGTCAACATTATCTGATGTGTGGGTCTCGAACCATCTTTGTGGTACCATTTGAAAGTTGACATTTCAATTTGATTCCAATTTTATCAGCCAAAACATGACACCCACCCTGTATTCAAGAGCATGTTGTGTTTCAACTGATGGCGGGCACAACACAAAATCCTCAGATGATGTAAAATAGCGTCTAAGCTACAACTTATGCGAATATGAAACAAATCAGACCATTTTTATTTATTTTTTCAAGTAACTTCAGTGTTACACCAGGGGAAACATGCACACAAGTTTCTGCAGCAGAGCCATCTATAGTGTACAGGCGAGGGTTGGCGGGGGGGTCCCCCCCTTTTATTTAAATGTTTTAAGGAACTCCTGCACTAGATGATGCTCCAAGATTCCACACTGGAAAAAAATATATATTTGGCAAGTAGTCTGCCTCATGTTCTGCACGTAAGACACCTGTATTGTACAATATTTGCACATTATAAATTGTTTTAATTCTTCAAGCTCTGTCAAGTTGGTTGTTGATCATTGCTAGACAGCCATTTCAAGTCTTGCCATAGATTTCCAAGCCAATTTAAGTCAAAACTGTACCTAGGCCACTCAGGAACATTCAATGTCGTCTTAGTAAGCAACTCCAGTGTATATTTGGCCTTGTGTTTTAGGTTATTGTCCTGCTGAAAGGTGAATTTGTCTCCCAGTGTCTGTTGGAAAGCAGACTGAACCAGGTTTTCCTCTAGGATTTTGCCTGTGCTTAGCTCTATACCGTTTATATTTATCCTAAAAAACTCCCTAGTCTTTGCCGATGACAAGCATACCCATAACATGATGCAGCCACCACCATGCTTGGAAATATGAAGAGTGGTACTCAGTGATGTGTTGTTGGATTTAGCCCAAACATAACGCTTTGTATTTAGGACATAAAGTTAATTTCTTAGCCACATTTTTTGCATTATTACTTTAGTGCCTTATTGCAAACAGGATGCATGTTTTTGAATATTTGTATTCTGTACAGGCTTCCTTCTTTTCACTCTGTCATTTAGGTTAGTATTGTGGAGTAACTACAATGTTGTTGATCCATCCTCAGTTTTCTCCTATCACAGCCATTAAACTGTAACTGTTTTAAAGTCACCATTGGCCTCATGGTGAAATCCCCGAGGTGTTTCCTTCCTCTCCAGCAACTGAGTTAGGAAGCCTGTGTCTTTGTAGTGACTGATTGAATTGATACACCATCCAAAGTGTAATTAATAACTTCACCATGGTCAAAGGGATATTCAGTGTCTGCTTTTTTTTACCCATCTACCAATAGGTGCCCTTCTTTGCGAGGCATTTGAAAACTTCCCTGGTCTTTGTGGTTGAATCTTTGTTTGAAATTCACTGCTTGACTGAGGGACCTTACAGATAATTGTATGTGTGGGGTACAGAGATGAGGTAGTCGTTCAAAAATCATTTTAAACACTATTATTGCACACAGAGTGAGCCCATGCAACTTATTATGTGACTTGTTAAGCATATTTTTGCTCCTGAACTATTTTAGGGTTGCCATAACAAAGGGGTTGAATAATTATTGACTCAAGACATTCCAGCTTTTCATTTGTAATTAATTAGTAAAAATGTATAAAAACATAATTCCACTTTCACATTATGGGATATTGTTTGTATAACAGTGACACAATCTACATTTAATCTATTTTAAATTCAGGCTATAACACAACAACATTTGGAAAAAGTAAAGGGGTGTTAATACTTTCTGAAGGCGCTGTATATCAGGGTTCTATATCTGTGTTCTTTCCCCTCCATAGTGTGAGTCACTCTTTTTGGAAGACAATGAAGAAACTACAGAGGAGACCTCTTGCCCCCCTGCTGCTGCTCTCATCAAAACCAAGGTGTGTACATGCATATGTGTGTGTGTTGGGGGGGAACCTCCTCCTTTTTAGGAAGTGGGCATCACAGGCCTGTCTGGGTGTCTTTCTACTCTTATTGGCAGGGAGCACTCCTGTAACCTCTAACCCAACCTCTGGCCTTACTCTCATCTCCCTCCACTCAGCTGCTGGCCCCCTCCTCCTGCCATGGTGACACCCCAGCGTTCCTCTACCAGATCTCCCAGCAGTGGCTGACTCAATGCAGCATCCGGCTGCAGCCTCAGCACCACAAGAAGCCTCCTGCACTGAACTATGGAGAAGGATAAGATGAAGATGCAGCATAGCATAGCCCTACTGTACTGTTGTAGATGGGTGAAATGGGTTGGGTTGTTACCCGGGTGAGAACAAAGTATTAACGTTTCGCAACATTTTATTTATACAGATTGTAAACAAGACATTCTATGATATTGTGTATTTGGTTTGCAGGCGTGTTCCTGGTTTTATATATAATATTTTGATACAGAGTGCAGTTGCAGTGATACTATAAATGTACTGAGTGATTTATTCTGTGTAACACCTGTTGTTTTTATACCACTATTGTCAAGAGCATAGGGAACAATGCAACTCTGTGGAAAGACTTTGGAAGTCAGTCACAGCACTCCACTAGAGGGCATACTGGCTTCCTCATAAGTCCTAAACCCCATTTTGCAAACATACAGTGCATTCAGAAAGCATTCAAAGCCCTTGACTTTTTCCACATTTTGTTTTACGTTACAGCCTTATTCTAAAATGCATAATTTTTTAAAAACAAATGTTCTCATCAATCTACACACTATACCCTATAATGACAAAGCAAAAACAGGTTTCTAGAATTGTTGGCAAATGTATTAAAAATAAAAAACAGAAATACCTTATTTACTTAAGTATTCAGACCCTGCACCTCAAAACAATGAACACCTCAAGAAACATAAAAGCTTTTTTTGTTTTGTAGAATACCCATCTCTAAGTCTCACTGTAGAAACCTGGCTTGAAATCTAGAGCAGTGCATGGTCCCCCCCCAAAAAGTAATTGGGTGTATCTTCCCACTGTGGATACATTTTTATGGAAAATTGGATTGCTTGTGCTTGAACTATTTATGGAATCACATTATTGGTGTCCTCCACCTCTTAATCTTTCCCTAGTTTGGTCCTCTGTGTTTTGTTTACCTGCCTTAATACTCAAAACCACAGACATGTTTCATGTGATTGGCTGTTTTGTAAGTAAGACTGCAGGGTATCATGAAGCTAATCAGCACAAACCAGTATAACAGAGAGGTTATTACAACTGCATCTCAGACAGTTCTCTTCCATTTCAACCACCAGAATTTGCTTTTCCAGACAGAGAAAACAGGGGTTTAGTGGAGGAGCACACTCCTCCCACATGTCACTTGATTGGCTGGCAGGTTGAATCTATGAATAGAAATGAAATACTGAGAGCAAAACCATCACCTTTTCACAAGTAGGCCCCTCCTACATGACAAGTGATGTAGACCTACACTTCCCTCCCCCCTCTTATTTTCCATATCCTTCTCTTTCTTTCTCCCCCTCTCTTTACTATCTCCTCTCAGCTAGAGCACTAGCGGGATGTCAGAGTGAATTTAGATTACATCTCGTTGCAGTGCAGTGGCGGAAAAAAGCCAAAGGGACATGGAGGAAGGAAGGATGATCCTGGGTTGTATTGTGCCTTTATATGTCACTCACACTAACAGAGGAAGGCATGGGCACATTGGCCATCTGGCAAATGCCAGATGGGCCGGACCATCTTTTCGTTGGGTGGGCTGGTCAAAATAAATTAATAATAATACAAATATTATTTATTATATATATATATATATATATATATATAAAGTATACTTTTTTTAAGGGAGACTGCAGGCGGCCAATGGGCCTGTTAAGATTTTTTCAAATGATATTTGTGCAATATCTCTATTGTCATAATATATTTGAGCATTTGCCTGATCAGTGGGCAGCGGCCGATCCCCCTAGCAAGATGGGCCAGCCCGGCTTTCTGATTGGCTGAGCTGAGGTGGCGCAAAATTCACGTTCAAAGTCAAACGCACATCAGCAAAGAGACCTGCTCTGACTCTGTCATCAGTCAGCCCAGATCATGGCTCGTAAAGAACGGAAAGGTGGTGCCGAAAAAAGTTAGACCAAAGAAAGGCTCTTGAGACCACACCTGCTAAATGTGTGAAATTAACCAACTCATTTTCTAAAAGTTCTGGTTCTGCTGGTCCAAGTGCTGTGACAGCTGCTGCTACAGAAGACAGTGCAGTTGAGGTAGGGAGAAAACTGAGAAAGACACACACAGTAGCTAGGTTTCCATCCAATTGCCGACAGATTTTAATGTGAATATTCAAAAATCAGCATTAAAAACTCCAAGGAGTTTCCATCAAATTGACTTGTTGCGGATAAAAGGCTGTGCGTGATGATGAAGTTGAGAAATGTTGTACTATAGTGTACTGCATATTTTGTGTCAGCGGTGATGTGGGCTGTTGTCTAAAATGCCAGGGCCAAATGTTTGTCCCAGTCCGCCCCTGGAGGAAGGCACTCACTGCTCAGCTCTCCACCGGATGGATATATTGTAACTCAAATACTCAATTTCTACAGAACTCTTTTAAGTCTTTAAGGCATTGTTTTTTAAAGGGAAAAGTGGTTGCTATGAGAACAAGGAACTTATTTTGATTATACAGAAGAACTCAATATTTTTTCAAAAGCAGAGGCAGACTTTACACCTACAGTGCTGGAATAATTAGATTAAATGCAAAGATAATGTACAATTTCAATAAGAGGCATTATATAACAAGAAAAGCACTAAAAGACACTGCATATTTTTCTTACATTCTGCTAACTCCCTAAAAAAGTGAACATTCTGTTCACAGTAGATACACAAGTCTCCGTCACCTGAATAAAACCACTCTAGTATGACAAAAATACCATCCACATTGTAAAAAATATATATTGTCATTTACAATTCTTAACCGGACCAAGCCAGGTTATCCTGATGATGTCCAGATCCTTAACAAGCAGGTCATGACCCCTGATGTATCACGAGTTGACCAGAATCTCCATAATGTGGTCCATATCATTGAGGTCGGTCAGACACCGCTGTAACGTGCTGACCGAGATAATACTGGAGCATATCTTTAGTCCCTCGTCCCCCCAGGGGGACACCTCGCTGGCCCAGGACAGGTAGCCGGCCCAGGCAAAGGGGAGATCAGAGGAGTCGTACATGAAGGTGTCAATGTCCTCAAAGATGCCATCCAGGGCAAGGTCCGTGAGGCAGCCCAGGGAGTTTGGCATCTCGCTCTTAGAAGAGCAAAGGTGTGCCGAGGGGCTTTAGGATCTGGGGTGTCCAGAAGAGCTGTCCTGTGAGGGAGATGTAGGCAATGTGGTGCGGCGAGGAGACACCCAGCCTGTTTCCTTCAGCACACCCTGGGTAGGTGAGTGGCCCGTCCTCCTCCCAAATACTGTCACCGAAGAGGGAATCATGGTGGACATCATTAAAAGGCAAGTCTGAGAGGCCAGGTATGTGGGCAGGTGCATCAGGGGAGAATGACTGGGCTGACAGGTCAAGACTACCTGGCCCTTCCCTCTGCATGTCCTGTTGAATCTGCCTCAAGGTATTCACCAGCAGCACTGAACGGTGCAGGCTGAGTTCCACTCCTGTTTAACTGCGCTGTAGCTTGTCCAGGCACAGGCTGAGCACGAGCTGGCGCTGCTGCAGGTGAGGCAGGTAAGACCCACCCTGAACCTGGACCTCAGCCTTCTCTGGCACATAGACCGTGAGCCCCTCTGCCTCATTGCAGCTCCGCTTCACGCCAAGACCCAACATGAATCTAGACAGGAAGGATATCTATCACTTTCATTGATCAACATTTAAGTATGAAATGTACATCTATACATCATTTGAGTCCTGTCTTCATACGGTTTTAAATCTAGTTTGTGATAGAAGGCTCTTTCTTGTTCAGTGAGTTGATAGGCTACTGTATTGGCCTACATGTACAACTTGCACTCACTGTTTACAGTGATCTACTTAACCACTGTATTTATGCATTTTTTAATGTATAAGGACTACTAAATATGCGCTTGAGTTCAGATTTGTTTTGTTCATAATTTACAAACACAATTTATTCACGGTTGACACTACTCTGGTGGGCAAGTCAGGCCCCAAAAACTACTTTTCACCAAGTCAAATTAATGTATTGTGTTAGAGGTTTCATGATGCTTGTATTTAAACCAAAGTTGATCATTTTAAGATTGATCTATACATCAGTTGGGGTCTCTATAAGCTTCAATATGAGGTCCTAAACCTAGCATGAAAGTGCATCATAGTAGCTGTGTGGGCTAATATAGTCAAAATGTTTGCCTTGGGGTATGTTTAGCCAATGGCAAGTTGAGCAAATTGAAGTGTTTTCTTCCCAAGCACAATGCAAGGCATTATTGCTGGGATATTTACATTTACATCATTTAGCAGACACTCTTATCCAAAGCGTCTTACACATTGAGGTAACAACAGGGCCTGGCCTATGTTAAAAGTGTAAAGAATGATTAAAATACAAAAATGCGATTGTGTTTGGGTAATAAAGATATGGTAATATTTCCTTCAGTACAGACATGTGTAGGCTGCTTAACTTACCCTGTCCCTTACAACTTACCCCATACCCGGGGTAAGTTGTGCCAAGAGACCACTCTTTTTTTGTACGAGCTATGTTTTCAAATTTGTAACGTTTAAATGAATTCTGATTATTTCCAAGAATACACATCCTGAAATATATGTAGATATCTTTGTTAGAAAGAATACTATATTTCCCTTGACGGAGTGATGCTGAATGTAAAAAAAATGTTGATGAGTCGTTGCTCTCAGAAGACCGTCACTCAGGTAAGTTTTCACTTCATCTTATTAAAATGTGAGGAAGTTAAAAAAATCACACGAATGTCTCGGGCAAAGACGTTGCCTTGTTCGCCATGGGTATCATTCACTGACAGCTGTTTCGCTTGTAGGAGGGCTGACGTCCACATAAGGGGGGCGGGACTACAGCGTAAAAGGAAAGGACACAGGGAAAGGCTGGGGGACCGTTGCTGCGCTAGACCAGGGTTTCCCAAACTCCAACCAACTTGACACAACTGTGGGAAGCATTGGAGTCAACATGGGCCAGCATCCCTGTGGAACGCTTTCGACACCTTGTAGAGTCCATGCCCTGACGAATTGAGGCTGTTCTGAGGGGAAAAGGGGCGAGTGCAACTCAATATTAGGAAGGTGTTCTTAATGTTTTGTACACTCAGTGTATATTTTATGGAAAATAGATGTTGCATGTTTCTGAACGCTACATCATGCTGCCTTGTTGACAACATGACCAAGCGGCGAAGACTACTGCGCTCCTCCCTCACCACTTTTGCCCGTTCACGTAACTTAATCGAACTCCCTCAATGTTATAATTGTCAGTGGGCGGTCTTAACCACTCACGGGGCTGGGAAATGTGCACCACATTCTCTAGGCTTGGAACTTTTTACATGTGTTGAAATACACTGTATCGAGTCTACTATGTAGTGGTTCTCTGAGTGCAACCCAGAGTTGTGCTACTGTTATAATGGTGGTTGTAACAACCATCCAAACACTGTTACAGATGAATGGAATAGGAACAGTGACAGTGCCTTCAGAAAGTATTCACACCCCTTGACTTTTTCCACATTTTGTTGTGTTACAGCCTGAATTCAAAATGGATTAAATTGAGATTGTGTCACTGGCCTACACGCAATACCCCATAATGTCAAAGTGGAATTTAGTTTTTAGAACGTTTTACAAATTCATTACAAATTAATAGCTGAAATGTCTTGAGTCAACAAGTATTCAACCCCTTTGTTATGGCGAGCCTAAATAATTACAGGAGTAAAATTTGCTTAACAAGTCACATAAATTGCATGCACTCACTCGTGTGCAATAATAGTGGTGAACATTATTTTTTTTAAATGACTACCCCATCACTGTACCACACACACATACAATTATCTGTAAGGTCCCTCAGTTGAGAAGTGAATTTCAAGCACAGATTCAACCACAAAGACCAGGAAGGTTTTACAACGCATCGCAAAGAAGGACACCTATTGGTAGATAGGTGTAAATAAATAAAAAGCAGAAACTGAATATCCCTTTGAGCATGGTGAAGTTATCTATTACGCTTTGGATGGTGTATCAATACACCCAGTCACTACACAGAAGGACAACCATCTCTGCAGCACTCCACCAATCAGGCCTTTATGGTAGTGGCCAGACGGAAGCCACTCCTCATTAAAATCCACGACACCCCACTTGGAGTTTGCCAAAAGGCACCTTAAGGACTCTCAGACCATGAGAAACAAGATTCTCTGGTCTGATGAAACCAAGATTGAACTCTTTGGCCTCAATGCCAAGCCTCATGTCTGGAGGAAACCTGGAACCATCCCTAAGGTGAAGCATGGTCGTGGCAGCATCATGCTGTGGGGATGTTTTTCAGTGGCAGGGACTGGGAGACTAGTCAGGATCGAGGCAAAGATGAACGGAGCAAAGTACAGAGAGATCCTTAATGGAAACTTGCTCCAGAGCACTCTGGACCTCAGACTGGGGCGAAGGTTGACCTTCCAACAGGACAACGACCCTAAGCACACAGCCAAGACAATGTAGGAGTGGCTTCGGGACAAGTCTCTGAATGTCCTTGAGTGGCCCAGCCAGAGCCTGGACTTGAACCCGATCGAACATCTCTGGAGAGACCTGAAAATAGCTATGCAGCGACGCTCCCCATCCAACCTGACAAGAGCTTGAGAGGAGAATGGGAGAATCTCCCCAAATACAGGTGTGCCAAGCTTATAGCGTCATACCCAGTAAGACTTAATGCTGTAATCGCTGCCAAAAGGTGCTTCAACAAAGTACTGAGTAAATGTGATATTTCCGTTTTTTATTTTTAATAAATTTGCAAACATTTCTAAAAACCTGTTTTTGCTTAGTCATTATGGGGTATTGTGTGTAGATTGATGAGAAAAAAACAACAAATGTAATCCATTTTAGAACACGGCTGTAAGGTAACAAAATTTGGAAAAATCAAGGCGTCTGTATACTTTCCGAATGCACTGTATGCCTTAGAAATGAAGTGGTATTTGCATGTGAAATTATTATGGTGTACATTTGCTCTATTCTTCACATTTTGTTGGTTGTCCACTGATTGGTATGCACATTGGACATCTTACAGTGTATTTCACCAACTACAAATCAAACACAATACCTTGAACTTAGTTTACCTTTAAACTAACAGATACATTTTATCTAATTAAAAAGGAAAATAAAATGACAATTAACTTTGCACCTTTTATTATAAAAAAATATTTACAAAGATGCTACATTTTTTCTTAATATAAAAATGCATATACTTTACAATTGTTAAGATCTTTGAAATTCTAGCTCCTGTTTGAAGCAGAGTGACATCATTCAGAGAGGAGTGTTGTGGTAGTAATGACCGGAGTAATACTGTCGGATTTAACTGGTACGGTTTGCCTGAGTAATCTCTTAATCATGATAAGGAGACATTATGAAAATAAATCTTTACAGAAAGACAGTTGCTTGTAAATTCAAAAAAAATGAAAAAAAAAAAAAAATAAACCATTTTGATATTTCTATGGATGAATTGTGTACAAAATATCATTTCACAAATGAACTGCATAGTGAATAGTAAACCCAGGCCCATAGTTCTTTTTGAAAAGGGGGGGTAGACCCATGTGATATATAAAATATATCACAGGGGTCTACACGATTCAGTTGGCATGTTTGTGTCTGTATTTAATAAATAAAATAAATAAAGTAATAACTTAACGGGTCAAACCATAATTCTTAATTTGTAATAACACAAATATCAGAAAATATGGCTTCTTAATGCTGATATCAAGCAAGAGTTTCTGTTAATACTTGAACAAATCTAGTATAGGTTAAAATCAAGCAGGAAAAAACGTGCCTGAAAAAGCAGGACAGTCCCCGTCTTGAGACTTAATTACTTGATACCAAACCATAGGAACACTGGTCGAATCTGGCCACATTAACATTTTAAAATCTCTGTCAGATAAAAAATAGGAGGGGGGGATTATATGAAGTCATATTGGTACATTTCCCAAACTGTATGTTGCAAAAAATATATTTCAATATACATATACCTCTATTTCACTAATATTTGTTTTAGTCTTTAGGAAAATGTCCATTGCTTCAAAGGTTTGGATGTTCCGGTCTCAATTCTTGTGTAGTGTAATGACATTGTTCTTCAGTCCATACATAACAATAAATTAAAACAAAACTGGAAAAATAGATTGTATGATAACAGGAAACATAGAAAAGTACGTAAATAAGAAAAATCATAATGGTATATGTTGTAATCTCTGCTCACTTACAGATGCACACCTGCATGTGGTAACACTGAATAAGTTATTGATTTAATAAACCCTCAACATCTGAATGTATAATAATAACACTATATTCATGTACGCACCATGTGCATTGTCTGTAAAGAGTCTTCCAAGTTAGTATGAATGGGAATGTGTTGTTTCTCAGGAGCCCACTATGATCTCCATGATGTGGTCCAGTTCATTGAGGTCTGATCGGCAGCTGGTGCTGGAACTGAGGGGAGAGGGCCCATGGGAGGACAGGCTCTCCAGGAGGTCGTAGGGCCCCATCTTAGGAACGCTCTGTATGCCTGTCAGCACCGTGTCAAGGTCGTAGTAGGACGCATCCACGTCTGAAAACAGTTCCTCCAGGGCAGGGTCGGGGCTGGGGGCAGGGTTTTTGATCTCGAACGTGCCAAAGACCTGCTCTGCTGTCCTGGAGTCCTCCACAAGCCTGTCACTGTCTCCCTCCTCCGATCCAGACCCACACTCCTCACTGTCCTCATCTTCTTCCGTCTCCTCTTCCCAGCAGGGGTCCATGCCGAAGGTGCCTGGCAGGTAGGTGGTTGGGGCTTGAGAGGAAACCGTGGACATGGTCACCCCCCCCTCACCCTCCTCCTCCTCCTCCACCACCACCTCCTCCTCCTCTGCAGGGCAACCCTCTGACCCCACTGCTGGGAAGGGCTTGGGGACCTGCTCGCCCTGGGCTGCCTCGGTCTGCCGACACAGCACCTCGGTGGCCACCAGGCGGTCTGCAGAGCACTGGGCAGCAGCGTTGGCAGCACTCAGGGCCTGGGTCATGATCTGCCAGGTGCCGTCCTGGGTCATCTCCTCCTGGATCTGCCTCACCGTGTTGGCAATCAGCACCGAACGGCACAGGTTGGGCTCCACCAGCATGTGGCACAGCTGCAGCTTGATCAGGGACATGTCCAGCAGGGCCTGCCGCTGCAGGCTGTAGGATGACAGCATCCTCACGGCCACCAAACTCGGCTGGTTCATATCCTCACCGCCCACCGCAGGTTCATCCCCGGAGTCAGAAAACTTGCGCTTCGTGCCCTTCGGGAACATTTTGGCTCTCTGGGGTGAGGGGAGACGGAAAGTGTGTTATTGACTAAAAATCTGTCACACAAATACACATGGTATCATGAAAGACTGTTGTTTTGCAGAATTTTACTTATCAACAGTACATTCTAAAAATGAATGAACTTATGTGTGGTGTTTGAAGTGTGTGGCATAAGGACAAACTATTAAGGTTATAGGCTAAATTTCAATTGGTAAGAGAATTCTGTGATGAAGAATCTCTACAGGTTAGCAAAATATTAATATAGTGGCCTACAGTATAAATGGCTTGTTGTTTTTCTGAAAGTTTGCTATACCTTTCCTGTTGAGAGGCACAGGCATTAGCATAGCAGCTTGGTCCCGGCTGCAGCGCTTCAGTACTTTTGTACAAGCAACAAGCAGCTTTTGTTCTGCACCCTTTCTGCCCATTTTAGGCCAGTCTGAAGCAAGGCTCCTGCTGGGCGGAACAACCACACTTTTAACAGACCCACTGAACCACCGAAAATACAGCATGTTACCAACCAACTGCCATCACTGCGGTCAAAGTCAGGACAGGTCAGACTTTTCTCAAAAAAACACAATCAGCTCATGTACACACACCATCCCACCCCACTGCCACCTGTCGTCAGACATCTCCTAAGTATGGGCAAAAGTGAGTTAACAACTTCACTCCGGTAGTACAAAAGAGAACAGGACACATACTGGGTGAGAAAAGTCAAATGAAACCACACAGGTTTAATGTGATATTATGTTTGAGATATACACACACCATGCTCTAAAAACTAGAACTGCTAGAATGTCATTACAGGGAAAGGAGGAAAAGTTAACATTAACCTTCCTGATGCTGTATCTGCCTGAATGAGAAGATATCAGAAGACTTGCCTCAAAACAACAGGGGACGGCTGCTGGCTCCAAGGGACAAACAAGCCGGGGAGAGCAGAATAGGGAGAGAACACAGGACAGGAGCCTGGTGTGACTACATTTCCCATAAGACTAAAACAAAGGAACTTCTGTCAGGGTATGCGTCCCTCAGAGAGAGCTCTGGGTAGGGCATTGATTGGAGTTACTACTCTGCTACATGGATCAACCATCCACGAAGCAACAAATAATATCAAACAGGAGGTAAGTATGCAATAAAGAAAACTAAAACAGACAAGAGACAGTTTCAAAACATCAAACATTTGCAGTTAATATACTGAACAATCATATAAACGCAACATGCAACAATTTTACTGAGTTACAGTTCATGTAAGGAAATCAGTCAATTGAAATAAATTAATTAGGCCCTAATCTATGGATTTCACATGACTGGGCAGGGGTGCAGCCATGGGTGGGCCTGAGAGGGCATAAGCCCACCCACTGGGGAGCCAGGCCCAGCCAATCAGAATGAGTTTTTCCCCACAAAAGGGCTTTATTACAGACAGAAATACTCCCCAGTTTCATCAGCTGTACGGGTGGCTGGTCTCAGACAATCCCGCAAGTGAAGAAGCCGGATGTGGAGGTCCTGGGCTGGCGTGGTTACACGTGGTCTGCGGTTGTGAGGCCGCTTAGACGTACTGCCAAATTCTGTAAAACGACTTTGAGGCGGCTTATGGTAGAGAAATTAAAATTAAATTCTCTGACAACAGCTCTGGTGGACATTCCTGCAGTCAGCATGCCAATTGCACGCTCCCTCAAAACTTGAGGCTTCTGTGGCATTGTGTTGTGTGACAAAAGTGCACATTTTAGAGTGGCCTTTTATTATCCCCAGCACAAGGTGCACCTGTGTAATGACCATGCTGTTTAATCAGCTTCTTGATATGCCACACCTGTCAGGTTGATGCATTATCTTGGCAAAGGAGAAATGCTCACTAACAGGGATGTAAACAAATTTGTGCACAAAATTTGAGATAAATTAGCTTTTTGTGCATACGGAAATTTCTGGGATCTTTTACTACAGCTCGTGAAAACTGGGACCAACACTTTACATGTTGCGCTTATATTTTTGTTCAGTATAGATTATTTTAACACTATACTAGCTGATAGCAAAAAAGCACACAGTTGATAATAGCAACTTATGCAACATTCCTAATAAGCAATGTCTTGTATCTATTTTAGGGATGTAGGGATCCACTGTTGATATCACAAGGGCACAATCTATCAGTGTGCCCAGGGGAGAACATTTAGCATCGGTCCTACCCTAGTGGACATCTTAGCACTGGAGCAACAAATGCTATCACAAGGTGACACTTGCATTTACTGTATAATTTTACCATTGGAAGTAACCAGGAGAGTGCTTTGACTGTGTTAATGAACCTAACTTGAATGCAGACTTTATGGCCCACCACCTAGCCTAACTATTGCTTTCACTAGAGGGTGGTAATGTGCTTCTAATGTCATTAGCCATCAATAAACCATGATGAAATACTCTGTCACACAATTGGACTGGTGCCCTTACTGAAATGTAAGATTATTTTAACTGCAACAACTGAACAATGCAAATGGCCTGCGTCAGACCACAGATAAAATGTATGAACAGTCAGTTTTTGATACAAACCTCTGAAGTACAAGAAAACTGTAAACTTCAGCAAATGTTGATATGTGTTCCAAGTTGCTAGAACCCAAATGATATTTGCATAGCTGCATATTTTCTAGTCCAATTCATGAGGGGTGTTGCCAGGTACCCTATTAAAAATAAAAAAATGTGAGGCAAACATATGAATGTACTCTCTCTGTTTCTCTTTTGTTACCTTAGTGGAGCCTGTCAAAAACAAAGGAGAATGTCTAACTAAGAAGCAAAATACTACACAAGTAACAACAACAACAACACTTGGTTCATGTTAATGTACCAATCCCCCCAAACAACAGGTTTCTACTAAGGAAGTCTAGCTGATTGGATATCTGAAAACAAGGAAAAAGAGGTGCAATCATTATGATGTGACAAGAATGAGTTACTGGTGCAAAGAGGGGGCCTTATTGCTCCTGATAAAACACTGCAAACCTAAAAAGGACTGTTCAATACAAATCTGTTAGGCCGATATCCATGGAAAAAAGGATCAAATAGGTTAATGTGGCTATAAAAACAAAGCATAGATCAAGACAACATACAACACTTCAAGGTTGTCTTTTGTTGATTACTCCAATCAATGAATCTGTCAGTAACACATGTAAGGAGGGAACCTCATTCCTGTAGGATGTCCTTGTTGCAAGTACCCTGTGTTATGTCTCAGTTTACACCACTAAACTTCAAAGAGCAACAGCTCCACCAGAGATCCTCCTCCTCGTCTATGGCTCCACCTAGGAATTGGCTCCCCTCCCCCACAGTACTGACGTCGATATTTCCACGGCCGCTTATGGTTATTTGAATGGAGCAATTAGCTGACTACCCAACAGTGCATCCTGCAATTCATAATAGGTTAATAAAAAATAATTTACAAGATTAAATCAGTTATTTACATTGCACCCATTGCAATCGCTCGTGGCCTCTGGTAGCTGTACCGCATGCTTTGTCTAGCTCGAGCAAAAGGGAAGCTGGGGCGACAATGGAGATGAGGCCATTTTGAAATAACAAGCTAACTAGACAATTCATACTCATCGAGATAAAACTGGGATATATTATTACAACACCGTTTTCAAATTACAAACTTCCTTTTTCCAACTACATAATTTCTCAACTCTCCCAAACTGGCGTGTATACTTCTGCATGAAAATGGTTTAGCTACCTGCTAAATGTGTAGCTAGCTAACATAGCTAGCACCCCCCCCCACCACACCCCCGCCTCACCACTGGTGACACCAGACTAACATTTGATTAGAGTTTCGTGAATAATTATTTCGTATCAATCCTAACAAATAAATACATTCGGCGTACCTTCGTGTATTTTACTTTATTCCGGTGTTGGTCATAAGATCCTCTGTAGGATGCGGAGATCGGGCTGAGATGAGATCATTAATGCCACGGCTTCAAAACTACCTCGTCTTCACTGCTGCTTGCTACGGCCGGGGAGCAGGGAGGGTGGCGGAATGGGGCGAAGGATGAAGGGGGCGGGCTCCATGCATCTTGATCGACATGCTGTCACTTGAATTAGCGCACCAGAACAAAAGGTATACTCTCAAAAGGCTAAGAAATGGCACAAAAACAACAACAACGCAACATGTAAATCAAAGCTCACATGCGTTTCTTCACACAACTGCACAGACTGTAATCAGTGCGGACCTCGGTACATATGGGAGGAAATGGTTAATTCGCAGCAACAACCAAAAAGATTGCAGTGTGAAAAAATGGCCAACAATAAATGCAATACAACTATGATGAGTTATACAGAATGTAATGACATTGAGCTTTTTACTTATTTTAATGTATTTCATTGTTCAAAATGTCCAAGGCTGTGGTTAACCAAGGATTCATAAAATAAAAAATATTTTTTACAAATTACTCTGAGTTTGCAGTTAGTGGATGTGCCTGTCCATAAACTCAGTGGTGGCACCATAGGGTGGCACAACACTGTTATTGCCAAAATTGACTGATTTGTCAATGGTCTATCCAGCAGGAAGAGCTGTTGATTTTATATGGTTTTGTAAGGCTGTTAAAATAACCTTATGTCCGTTTTTTCAATATTAACTTTTTGCATTTGTGGGTGCAAATTAGGTTGTGTGAATGTATGCTTTTAACAAAATTAAATACACACATCTAATTTCAGAATACACATTTTAGTCATAAATGTGGTTAAAGTAATCACAAAAACAAGGGGCAAATCATTACTGAGAGCTAAGGCTCCATACAAATGAGAACATAAAATTAAACATATCAACAAATAATTCTTACTAGTAACATACTTACTAGTAACACCCAACGTATCTTTGACTTATCTTATCATTATTGAATATAGTACTACAATCAAACAAATGCAACTATATACAAATAAATCCAATACAATTATATACATCAGAAACATTCATATAATTACCTGAAACCTATATTCAAAAAGAGACTTAAACACAGTTTGGAATTCCATAACATGTTGAGAAATGTAGGTTTTCTTCATAGGAATTCATGTCATTTTATTGATCCAAACTTAATATAACATTTGTTGTAATTACTACAGTATACTAGGCCTACATTTGTTTTTATCAAAACAGACATTCAACCCCAGAAAAACAGTCAAACATATTTTTATGATGCGTAAAGTGCAATATTTAAAATAAGGGGTTTCACAAATTCTGGGCAAAGCACATACACAGGACACATGCCCTCACCTTAACCCAAACACACAGTCCCCTAACCTTAACAGTATTCAAGATAATGTCATGAAAGTAAAACAAATAAAAATAAATAACCAAACAAAAACATACTTAGTCAGTTGCAACACATTGTTGGTCCCCTGTGAAACCGCTTCTTAAATATTCGTTGGATCTGACATTTTATTTGGTTATTTTACACTACTTCAGGAGTAAGATATGAGTTAGGGGTGGAAAAGATTTGGGATAGAATTGTATTAAATATAATTGTACATAAACTAAAATGAAACTAACTAAGTAATGAATTATGATTGAACCAGTACATCCATGTTAATAACCATATAATAGTACATTTTAAACGTTCAACAAAAATACTGCATAAAGTCATGCATCCCTGAAACTGTAGGGAACCACAACAATCAACAGCTCATTATTTTAAAATAACATATTAATGTCATTAGCAAAACTTCTGCATATAAAACTCTCTAAAAGCATTAATATCAAGTAGAAAACAATTAAACAAACCTTTTCAGCAGCAACGTCTTTCAAGAGAAAAGCACAGACAGCCAGGAGTGTTGCAAAGAGAAGCAAATGGTCTACATTTCAGTGCAAATAGAAATTCAGCAAAAAGGCTCTCCCTTGTCCACTGACTACCACAACCCCATGGCCAAATAAGAATCACATGTGGTCAGAACAACAGGATCGTGTCTGAGGTCAAGATGTGGTCAGTAGAATAATAACATGTGCTTTGCTTGGCCTCATGCAACACACTCTGCTCGGCCACTAGGCCTACTTATGAGTCCTCTAAGGCAGGAGAGCACAATGTAGCAGTAGTAGTATACTGTATATCAAATCTCAACTATCAAAAAGTTAGGGTTAATATGCCGCAGATAACATGACAATACAAATTCTCCCGGACTACCTGTAGAGTGCATCACTAAACCAGCATTCATTAAGAAGAAAAGCTCTCTCTCTCTGGCAGAACCTCAATTGGTTTTGCTCGACTCCTCGTGTCCTCTCCTCCATCCACTGCTCGCCTGCTTTTGAAAAAGGTCAAAGGTAAACGAGGAGCAGAGGCGAGGAGAGGAAACATGGAAACAAATCTGCTTGTATGAAATGAAACACTCCTTCTCTTTATTTTGGAATCCCAAAATACATTTGTAAAGTGATAAAAACAAATTTAGCTAGTTGTGCAAGACATTTTATAGATAAAATGTGTGCATGCTTTTCTCCTTCGAGAAAACAACAGCTGATTCAAAGGGGGTGTGGCAGATTTTAAAACACTTCTGCGCTAGCCGCCAGGAGGATACGCTTGTGCATCCTCTGCCAAAGTAGGTAATTGCGGAGGTGAGCATGCTTCTCCGTTCGCCTACTAACGAATTGACGCTCTCCTCGACCACTCGACCACTCAACCACTCATCGTTTTCCAGGTGACGGAGTAGGATTAGGAAAAGGATGGACTTTTGCCCATTCTCTCTCCTCCCTCTCGCCTTCTCTCTCTCTCTCTCACTCCCTTCGGTCCTCATCTAGTTCTTCCTCAGAGAGTGTGTCATGGGGGGTGGAGGGGCGGGGCATGACGTGACCTTTGACCCCTCCTTTTCTGTTCTGCAGGAAGTCCTGGATCTCCCCTGGCAACAGACGGAACTTCTCCTGGTACTCCGCCTCCACCGCACCCTGCAGCTGGGGTCAGAGGTCAGGGGTTAGAGTTAGGCGTTTGCAGTTTAGGTTAAGGGCTAGGGGTTAAAGGTTAGAGGTCATGGGTTAGTTGGTGTGTCACCTTTGGTTTTTCATCCAGAATCTGCTGCTGGATGCCTTTGTGCTGCTCCACCAGTCTCTCTTGGCGTTTTGTCTGGGCATCCTCCAGCTAGAGCAGAGAACAGAAAGGTTACCTTCAGTGATTGGACCACTCGATTCTGGAAGTGCTATCACTTCACAGGAAAATAACAGTACTTGACGTCACGCCGCTGATTCGCCAACAAGAGTTTGGAGTGATGTCTGACCCCTAACCCTTCCATCCTTACCCTCTTGATGTTCTGTACCACTTCATTCACATATGATTTGTTGATCTCCAACTTCTCCCTGACAACAGAAGAAGAAATACAATCATACACATAGAAATACAGCCTCTCTCTCTGTCACACACACACATACGCATGCACACACACACACACACACACACAAACAGAGTTCTCTCTTACTCTTCAGCCAAGTGCTTCTCTTTCGTCATTGCTTCTTTGATTTTCTCTGTTCTCCTCTTTTCCATTTTCTTTTTCAGGTCTTTCTTTTCTCTGCAACGGTGGAGCATCACAAATGATATCTTTTATAGAATTGTTTACAATTATATCTCTATAGTACACTCATTTTACATATCTGTTAAACTGACATCTCACAGTCATATCAAACTCACTTGTCACAGATGTCTTTTAATTTCTTCATCTGATTGTTCTGGCTTTCCTCAGTCACCGTAGTCAGTTTCTCCATCAGCTGCAATAGTGGTGAGTATTAGAATGTACAGTTATATCATATATTAATCTGTGTGTGTGTGTGTGTTACCTGTTTGATATGTTCTCTTTTGAGGTATTTCTCGCTGTAGTATTGTTCCTGCCTCAGCTCCAGTAGCTGTTGCTGTTGTTGTTCTCTCAGCTCCCCCAGTCGCCCCTCTCCCTCCTCATCAAAATGCTTCAGTTCAGCCTCCCCTCCGGGCGACAAACTTCTACAACATGCACGCACGCACACACACACACACAAAAGGGACATGAGTCAGGGTTAGGGACAACACACACATACACACACAATCCGAAACTCTACCATACTTCCCCACCCTCCACCCTACCTACCTTGTCTTACCATGTTGTTTAGTCTTCAGTAGAGCGTTGCGTCTGTGTGTGTGTTGGTTCTGAGCCTGGTTGTATTTGGTGGTATGTTCCTTCACCATCTCCAAAGTCTTCTTCTGGTGTCTCTTCACCACATCTTTCATCTCCCTGTAGTGTTTCTTCTGCTCCCGTATGATCAGCTTCTGTTGCCTGAGCTCCTCTAGTGTGGCTGCCTCCATATCTGAACAGGCAGAGACCACACAGTCGAGCACATAGACTACACACCACAGCCACACTGTCTTATACTGATCACACACCACCACACACAGCATTTACATTTAAGTCATTTAGCAGACGCTCTTATCCAGAGCGACTTACAAATTACAACCCCGCCCCCCTGATCCCTCTGACCTATCAGAACGCTCTGCACCATGTCTTCAGTCTTAAATGCTGGTTTGGCTGGTTCTGAAACAACAACAAAAACACTATGATTGGTTGGCGGCACAGAATTTAAACTGGAAAATTCATTCATGTCAATACATATGCAGTGACATTTTAGCATTCTTGGGTGTGACTTTAGCATATAGAAGTTAGTGGGTCAGGAGTCAGAAGTCAGGGGTTACCTGTGGCTGCAGGCTGGGGTGTGTTAGTAGGAGTCCTGGGTGTGACAGTAGGGCTGGGGCTGAGACCGTTCTCCAGAGGAGCAGGTCGTAGGTTCGCTTTTGGCTCAGCGGGCCCGGGCTGATCAGCATTAGCCTCAACCTTTATAACACAAAAACATCAACAACATTTAACATTACAATCAACACCAGCAACAACAGCAATGTAACAGTATTTCTAAATACATGTATATCAAGGAGAAACCGTTTTTACTGTCCATAACCCCCTATCGACCACAAAACCATAGTTCGACCACAAACCTCTTTGCTGGTCTCCTCCTCCCCTTCCTCCAGGGTGAGAGCAGCCAGCTGCTGGGAACGCTGCTCCAGGAGATTCACATACCGGATGGGGTTAGACAGCGCCTCGATCACATCTAAACACGAACACACACACACACTTTAGGGATTAGCCTTGATGCAATGTGGGCAAATTGAAAAAAAAAACTACTTCTCTGAGGCCAGATATTCCTGCCACACACGCACGTGTTCCTTACCACTGATCACTAAGCTGGTACTAAGCTTACATAGAGACCTTCAGGTCTAATAGGCATTGTCGTACACCAGACCTACCTGCAAAGGTGTCTGGGACATAGTCCTTAACTTCAATGTAGACAAACACAGCAGGCAGAATCAGAGACTGGTTCTTCTCATTCCTCAGGCCGATGTAGCGATAACCTGACACAGACAGAACACAGTTAATAACCTGAGGACAGGAGAGGACAACAGAGGACAATAAGGACTACAGAGAGAAAGAGACAACAAACTATTTGCAGAAGCAGTGTTTACTGTTTACAGGTAAATATAATGTTTACCTGGCCGTATGGCTGGCACAGGGATAATACGGTGACCTATGAACTTTCCTCCTTCCTCAAACGCAGCAATTCTCAGAGAGGCCAACGTCGGGAGAACCACCTGCAACAACACAATTAGACACAGTCACACATGGATATACTTTAATATTATACACAGTTATACAGTTAAAATAATACAGTTTTACACAGTTATACTGTTACACTTCAATATTATACGCTATCTATGATTATACAGTTTGCCTGAATCCTGAAGATTTGAATTAGCTCCGTGAGCTAATGCCTTTAGCTCAGAGGGCTAACACAGTCCAGTCTTATGGCATTTAGGGGACCTGGGTTCAAACCCAGTCGGTCACACTGTTGTCTCACCTTCTTGAAGATGATTGGGTCCTCGTCCCAGACAGGGTTGATAGCGTTGCTTTGGGACGTCTTGGTCTTCAGGGCTTTTCTCCTGGTGTCCACAGGAAGACCAAACATGTCCAGCTCTACGTACACACCTACCTTCTTGTCGCTCAGAAACTGTCCTGATATTATCTGTAGGAGGGAGACCCTCAGTTTAAATGGGCTAATTTCATATCCACAGTTTAGTCTAAACTACAGTAACTGGTTCATTGGTTAACCTTGACAGACAGTGTGTTAGTTGGGTTATGGTTATGGTTAGAGTATTCTGTAACTTCTACCTTGATCTTGACTGTGTTGGCTACTATGCCATCCACGGTACTCTCAGCGAACGGGTCAAAGTGTTTGTCTGGTCGTCTCATGAACTCTGGTTTCAGTCTGTAGCCGCTCTTCCCATTGTACTCATACATGCCCAGGTTCAACTGCATAGACAGATCTGAGAGAGAGAGAGAGAGAGGGATAAAGAAAGAGAGAGAGACAGAAGTCAAGGGGAGGTCAGAGGTTAAGAGAGGTCAGGGGTTACAGGTCAAGTAGGCAGTGCTGCCTCACCTATAGTTTGGAAGTTGAGCGCCACCAGCTGGCAGCCAGCATTCCAGAAGAGTTGTGGCATGTAGTTGGAAGAGTCCACCCTCGTGCCTTTAGGGTAGATACGACTCAACTGCTGCTTGTTATATCTGAGAGGACATGTTAAGGACGTTTACATGACATCACATTATAGTAAGAACACTCTTAGAACCAAAAAGGGCTCTTCGGCTGTCCCTTAGGAGAAACCTTTGAAGAACCCCTTTTGGTTCCAGGTAGAACCCTTTTGGTTCCCATGTAGAAGCCTTTCCACAGAGGCTTCTACAGTGGGGAGAACAAGTATTTGATACACTGCCGATTTTGCAGGTTTTCCTACTTACAAAGCATGTAGAGGTCTGTCATTTTTATCATAGGTACACTTCAACTGTGAGAGACGGAATCTAAAACAAAAATCCAGAAAATCACATTGTATGATTTTTAAGTAATTAATTTGCATTTTATTGCATGACATAAGTATTTGATACATCAGAAAAGCAGAACTTAATATTTGGTACAGAAACCTTTGTTTGCAATTACAGAGATCATACGTTTCCTGTAGGTCTTGACCAGGTTTGCACACACTGCAGCAGGGATTTTGGCCCACTCCTCCATACAGACCTTCTCCAGATCCTTCAGGTTTCGGGGCTGCCGCTGGGCAATACGGACTTTCAGCTCCCTCCAAAGATTTTCTATTGGGTTCAGGTCTGGAGACTGGCTAGGCCACTCCAGGACCTTGGGATGCTTCTTACGGAGCCACTCCTTAGTTGCCCTGGCTGTGTGTTTCGGGTCGTTGTCATGCTGGAAGACCCAGCCACGACCCATCTTCAATGTTCTTACTGAGGGAAGGAGGTTGTTGGCCAAGATCTCGCGATACATGGCCCCATCCATCCTCACCTCAATACGGTGCAGTCGTCCTGTCCCCTTTGCAGAAAAGCATCCCCAAAGAATGATGTTTCCACCTCCATGCTTCACGGTTGGGATGGTGTTCTTGGGGTTGTACTCATCCTTCTTCCTCCAAACACGGCGAGTGGAGTTTAGACCAAAAAGCTATATTTTTGTCTCATCAGACCACATGACCTTCTCCCATTCCTCCTCTGGATCATCCAGATGGTCATTGGCAAACATCAGATGGGCCTGGACATGCGCTGGCTTGAGCAGGGGGACCTTGCGTGCGCTGCAGGATTTTAATCCATGACGGCGTAGTGTGTTACTAATGGTTTTCTTTGAGACTGTGGTCCCAGCTCTCTTCAGGTCATTGACCAGGTCCTGCCGTGTAGTTCTGGGCTGATCCCTCACCTTCCTCATGATCATTGATGCCCCACGAGGTGAGATCAGCATGGAGCCCCAGACCGAGGGTGATTGACCGTCATCTTGAACTTCTTCAATTTTCTAATAATTGCGCCAACAGTTGTTGTCTTCTCACCAAGCTGCTTGCCTATTGTCCTGTAGCCCATCCCAGCCTTGTGCAGGTCTACAATTTTATAATAATAATAATAATATAATTTATCCCTGATGTCCTTACACAGCTCTCTGGTCTTGGCCATTGTGGAGAGGTTGGAGTCTGTTTGATTGAGTGTGTGGACAGGTGTCTTTTATACAGGTAACGAGTTCAAACAGGTGCAGTTAATACAGGTAATGAGTGGAGAACAGGAGGGCTTCTTAAAGAAAAACGAACAGGTCTGTGAGAGCCGGAATTCTTACTGGTTGGTAGGTGATCAAATACTTATGTCATGCAATAAAATGCAAATTAATTACTTAAAAATCATACAATGTGATTTTCTGGATTTTTGTTTTAGATTCCGTCTCTCACAGTTGAAGTGTACCTATGATAAAAATTACAGACCTCTACATGCTTTGTAAGTAGGAAAACCTGCAAAATCGGCAGTGTATCAAATACTTGTTCTCCCCACTGTACATGGAACCCAAAAGAGTTCTACCTGGAACCAAAAAGGGTTCTACCTGGAAACAAAAAGTGTTCTCCTATGGGAACAGCCGCATAATCCTTTTGGAACCCTTTTTCTAAGAGTGTAAAGTAGGGCCTGCATATTAGTCAACTGCTTTGATGAGACTTAACTGCAGCTAATCTTCAATAGAATTAGCTAAGATAGAGAGCAAAGCAAACCCTTGAGAGGAAAGTAATCAACCACACCACAAACTAATACTGAAGTGGAGTTAGGGTTCAGGGTTATGGTTGGGGTTATTTAGAGGGCAGCTGAATTTTAAGGATACTCCACAAACTCCACGGGCGACTTCGTGAGGTGCTCCAGAGCTTTAGTCTCCACAAATGATGACATTTGATAGCTACGATTAACCTCTGGGGAAAGAACATAATGGTTTATTACGCATTTGTGTGTTTATGCATTAATGTGTGTGTATACACTGAGTATACAAACCATTAAGAACACCTGCTCTTTCCATGACATAGACTGACCAAGTGAATCCAGGTGAAAGCTATGATCCCTTATTGATGTCACTTGTTAAATCCACTTCAATCAGTGTAGATGAAGGGGAGGAGACAGGTTCAAGAAGGATTATTAAGCCTTGAGACAATTGAGACATGGATTGTGTATGTGTGCCATTCAGAGGGTGAATGGGCAAGACAAAACATTTAAGTGCCTTTGAACAGGGTATGGTAGTAAGTGCCAGGCGCACTGGTTTGTGTCAAGAACTGCAACGCTGCTGTTTTTTTTAACGCTCAACAGTTTCCCGTGTGTATTAAGAATGGTCCACCACCCAAAGGACATCCAGCCAACTTGACACAACTGTGGGAAGCATTGGAGTCAACATCGGCCAGCATCCCTGTGGAACGCATTTGACACCTTGTAGAGTCCATGCCCTGACGAATTGAGGCTGTTCTGAGGGCAAAGGGGGGCAACTCAATATTAGGGGAGGGGGCAACTCAATATTAAATGTGTTCCTAATGTTTGGTATACTCAGTGTATATGCAGTGAGCCAGCATACTTTTGGACGCCTCAAAGGAGTTAAACTTGGTGGGCTGGACGTAGTTGACCAGAGTGGACATCTCCTCTGTGGCTACGGCCTCCCGCTCCTCTGCTGTCCCCTGGAGACAAAGCCATCACATAACAGGCAGCCATGTTACCCTAACCCTAACCCTAACCCTGACCCTTCACCTCTAACCTACAGTACATCAGCAGTGTTAAAGGGTAACCAAGTAACTATGGTAGCAGAGTACAAGCTACTGAACTCACCTCATCTGATGTCTTCTTACAGTCATCGTCATCATCATCATCGTCATCATCATCGTCTTCAGCCTCTATTTCTCCTGAAAGAATGTTTACATTTTAATATACTCTAAAAGTTTGTTTCTTTTAGCCATCTCTTATAAAAGGCTTCTAGAGAGCCTCACCAGCAGTGATGATAGTGATGAAGATGATGAACATTATTATTATTATTGTCATCATATTTATACAATAGAGCACACTTGCAGACAGCCTCACCAGCTGTGATGTTGCTAGGAGACGAGGGTTCATCTGTTGCCTGTTCTGCTGCTACGCTCTGGTTGGTTGGCTGCTCTGCCAGTCTCTTGTTGCCATGGGCAGCCGAGGGCTTGTGGGATTTCTTGTTCTTGATGAGGATCTTACCCATCAGCTCCTGAGGACTTGGCAGGGGTACCCCAGACTCCAGCTAACACACACACACAGACACACACACCCATGCACAGGCAACGCACACACATATCAGTGTACATGCATGTGTGTGTGGGAGGGGGTGATGTGTGTGTGTGTGTGCATGTGTCCTAAAAACTTACAGGATATTTCTCCAGTGGGTCTATCAGTAGTGCATCTCCAAAAATCGACCTACAGTATTCTGCCATCTTGGCTTGTTGCTTTGGCCTGTTAGAATTAGAGGTCAGGGGTCAGAATTAAAGAGCAGTTCACCAAATATTTTCTAGTATATTCACCTATTAACCTCTATGTTTTCACTCACGAGTCCACATGGTTTTCGAAGGACAGGATGACAGGAAAAGGAGAGGTTTTAAAAGCACACTCAGCGATGGCCTCAATCACCTCCTGTAGAGTAAAAGGAGAAGTTATAATAGTTGGTTATTTTATTACACATATATACACTGAGTGTACAAAACATAGGTGTGTCAAGAACTGCAAAGCTTGAGTGTGTCAAGAACTGCAACGCTGCTGGGTTTTTCACGCTCAACAGTTTCCCGTGTTTCAAGAATAGTCCACCACCCAAAGGACATCCAGTCAATGGCGGCAGGCCAGTGGTCGAAAAAGGGTAATTGGTGAAAGAAGAAAAAGGAGGCTGACATGAATTGTGCAGAGCAATAGACGGGCTACAGTTAGTCAACTGACAGTCCAGTACAACATTGGTGACCAAAGACCCATAAAAGAATACACAACTAATTTAGCAGACGCTCTTCTCCAGAGCAACTTACAGTAGTGAGTGCATACATTTTCATTCTTTTTCACACTGGTCCACCGTGGGAATCGAACTCACAACATTGGCGTTGCAAGCACCATGCCCTACCAACTGAGCCACACATTGCCAATCAGGTGCATCCCTTCATGGCAGCAGTGTATCCATCTGTGAAATTATTTTTTTCAGCAGGATAATGCCCAATGCCACAAGGCTAGGATTGTCCAGGAATGGTTCCACGAACATGACAGTGAATTCAGCTTACTGCAGTGGCCTGCCAAGTCACCAGATCTCAATCCAGTTGAGCATCTGTGGGATGAGATTGAACAAGCTATTCAGAGTAGAGATCTACTACCAGCCAACTTGACACAACTGTGGGAAGCATTGGAGTCAACGTGGGCCAGCATCCTTGTGGGACGCTTTCGACACCTTGTAGATGCCATGCCATGACGAATTGAGGCTGTTCTGAGGTGGAAGGTGTTCCTAATGTTTTATACACTCAGTGTAAGTTTATACATTTTACATTTTAGTCATTTAGCAGACGCTCTTATCCAGAGCGACTTACAGTTAGTGAATTTTTTTTTTTTAAATACTGGCCCCCCGTGGGAATCAAACCCACAACCCTGGCGTTGCAAACGCCATGCTCTATCAACTGAGCTACATCCCTGCCGGCCATTCCCTCCCCTACCCTGGACGACGCTGGGCCAATTGTGCGCCGCCCATGAGTCTCCCGGTCGCGGCCGGCTGCGACAGAGCCTTTTGAAACCTAATGTATGCTAAATACCCCAAATTTTTTTTAAAGTAGCACAAGGACAAGGCAGAGACTAATGTAGCATTGACACAGACGAATGGAGTTAGCCTTGATGCTGGAGATTTCAGTGCGCGTGTGTGCGCGGTGTGTGTGTGTGTGTGTGTGTGCGCAGCGTATGTGTACCTTAAAGCAGATCTCAGAGGTCATGGTGAAGCCGTGTGTGATGACTGGTTCCTCCTCTGCGGTCCGTCCTTTCCAACAGTCTAACTCCACACAGCGACAGCCTGCCAACATCACTTGACGGTACATCTCCACTGACGAACTACCTGCCAGCTGCCCCGCTAAACACACACATACACACACATTTATAAATATATATAGGCCTACACACAGATTAGATTGGCCATCAGTAGTGCGAGTCAATAAATAATAGGTGATGTGATGGTCAACTGTTTGTTCACCCACACCGCCCGCAATTGCTAATAACCCATCTGCAAACCGCCCGACTATATGTGAAAATCTGAGGCCCACACCCGACCCGTACCCGCTAATTTAGAAAATGCGCTTTAGGCTACAGTTAGAGACGGTTGAACAATTTTTTTGACAGGGGGTGCAGGATTTTCTGTTGTTGCCTGATTTACAGTGCATTCGGAAAGTATTTAGACCCCTTCACATTTCCACATTTTGGCACTGCTCATCACCTGGCCAATACCATCCCTACGGTGAAGCATGGTGGTGGCAGCATCATGCTGTGGAGATGTTGTTCAGCAGCAGGGACTGGGAGACTAGTCAGGATCGAGGGAAAGATTAACAGAGAAAAGTACAGAGAGATCCTTGATGAAAATCTGCTCCAGAGAGCTCAGACTGGGACGAAGGTTCACCTTCTAACAGTGCAACGACCCTAAACACACAGCCAAGACAACGCAGGAGTGGCTTCGGGACAAGTCTCTGAATGGCCTTGAGTGGCCCAGCCAGAGCCCGGACTTGAACCCGATCAAACATCTCTGGAGAGACCTGAAAACAGCTGTGCAGCGACGTTCCCCATCCAACCTGACAGAGCTTGAGAGGATCTGCAGAGAAGATTGTGAGAAACTCCCCAAATACAGGTGTGCCAAGCTTGTAGCGTCATACCCAAGAAGACATGAGGCTGTAATCGCTGCCAAAGGTGCTTCATAAAGTACTGAGTAAAGGGTCTGAATACTTATGTAAATGTGATATTTCAATTTTTAAAAATCTGTTTTTGCTTTGTCATTATGGGGTATTGTGTGCAGATTGATGAGGGGAAAAAACGATGTAATCCGTTTTAGAATAAGGCTGTAACGTAACAAAATGTGGAAAAAGTCAAGGGGTCTGAATACTTTCCAAATGCACTGTAGATATGTTTCCGCTTATAATTTCCAACATTTTGGTAGGCTATTTGTTAGTCAACTTATCTATAATTAGATACATGCACCTTCTCTTCTGTCGTTATGTTGCCCTAGAAGACTAAATAAACCCTTGCTCACCAGAATAATGCCTTAAATCGATAGAATGAATGCTTCAATCTTGTTGACATCGTTAAAGTTTTTTTCTCTGTCATCTCTGCTTCTTTCGCGGAGCAAAGACATTTGGGGACCTGGGAGAAAATGCAATAACTCAACAACAACCAAAAACGGGAAAGATTTTATATGCAAAATGTCCAAATGACATCAGTTTGACCGGTCGTAAGGAAATAGAAAGCTGTGAAAACGACCCAACATGTTTCTGATAAGATTTCAGTTCGGCTTGGATGCATATTTTATGTGGATGAAATAGCCTACTATCAGCTTTTAAGATGCTGCTAAAAATAGCACCTATACAGACAGTATCTAACTGTGCATTCGCATTCTCTCAAGATGCTGAAATAAATCAACCAGGTCACCCGTGATACAAGTCAGTATTCGACATCCATCCATGTCTGAGGACGTCGGGAGATGACGTGGAAACCGGCCACTAGGGGCAACATTAAGCACTGTTACCTTCAAGTAGGTTTTGGTTTTGCTAGGGCGTTGTGGACGGGAATGACGGATGGGCGTAAGCATCTGTCTCTGATTCCAAAAGCTGCAAATTGGAATCCAGCAATGCAAAGTTGTTTTTTATATTTTTGTTTTAAGCCTATCCTATACTTTAACCCTTACCTTAAACATTCGGAGTTCATGCCTAAACTTAACCTTAAACACTTGATGTTTGGAAAAACTTCAAAATGTGATGTTTCAGAAACATGAACATCTAATTCTGACTGTGAGAGCTGGTAGCAGACAGCAAATAACTTTTATTTCTCCACTTCTGTTCCCGTGTTGTTACTCTCAAATCTGTATAGCGCCTCACAATCATAACACATATCCGGCACTGCTATCATCCTCTTTTACCACTTCACCAAATCTTTCCCAAACATTACTTTTCCCTTCTCTTTATTTTAACTCTCCATTTCGCAGCCTTTCTTTTATTGAATTAAACTCAAGAGATTGATCTTTTTGCCTCTGTGGATCTACGTAAACTTTTTCTGACCGTTACCAAAAGCATTTGGCGATTGGCATGTAGGCTATTTGGCACGTGTAAAGTTAGGCCCTAAAGCGTAGGCTTACACACTAATGCAAGATAGCCTAAAATAATGAAAGAAAAACCTCAAAGTAGCCTATAGATATAAATGGCACAAGAATGATACATTTATGATACAGTACATTATGGATTTAAGGTATTGTTTTCTCTTTATTCAACCCACCCTCCACCCACCCACCCTTCAACCACACAATATTGCATGACCCTAAATCACTAGTGTGTGTGTGAGTGTGTGTGTGTGTGTGTGTGTGTGTGTGTGTGTGTGTGTGTGTGTGTGTGTGTGTGTGTGCCAATGGGCGTGCATGTGTGTACCTGTGAGGTAGGTGTTATGTGAGGAGTTGATGAAGTAGTGAGACAGAGGGAAGGTCATGTCTTCAGACTGGTCCAGCTTCTCAGGAGGAATCACTCCGTTCTCATCAGACACCAGGTACCTGCTGAGCCCCTCCAAGGTGATCAGGCCTACAGAACACACACACACACGCACACACAAACACACAATGGAGGGTTACAGTGCATTCGGAATGTATTCAGACCCCTTTACTTTTTCCACATTTTGTTATGTTACAGCCTTATTCTAAAATAGATTAAATAAATGAAAATCCTTACCAATCTACACACAATACCCTATAATGACAAAGCGAAAACAGAAATACCTTATTTACATAAGTATTCAGACCCTTTGCTATGAGACTCGAAATTGAGCTCAGGTGCATTCTGTTTCCATTGATCATCCTTGAGATGTTTCTACAACTTGATTGGAGTCCACCCGTGGTAAATTCAGTTGATTGGACATGATTTGGAAAGGTACACACTTGTCTATATAAGGTCCCACAGTTGCATGTCAGAGCAAAAACCAAGCCATGAGGTCGAAGGAATTGTCCGTAGAGCTCCGAGACAGGATTGTGTCGAGGCACAGATCTGGGGAAGGATACCAAAACATTTTTGTGCCATTGAAGGTCCCCAAGACCACAGTGGCCTCCATCATTCTTAAATGGAAGAAGTTTGGAAACACCAAAACTCTTCCTAGAGCTGGCCGCCCGTCCAAACTGAGCAATCGGGGAAGAAGGGCCTTGGTCAGGGAGGTGACCAAGAGCCCGATGGTCACTCTGACAGAGCTCCAGAGTTCCTCTGTGGAGATGGGAGAACCTTCCAGAAGGACAACAATCTCTGCAGCACTCCACCAATCAGGCCTTTATGGCAGAGTGGCCAGACGGAAGCCACTCCTCAGTAAAAGACACATGACAGCCCGCTTGAAGTTTGCCAAAAGGCACCTAAAGGACTCTCAGACCATGAGAAACAAGATTCTCTTGTCTGATGAACCCAAGATTGAACTCTTTGGCCTGAATGCCAAGCGTCAAGTCTGGAGGAAACCTGGAAACATCCCTGCGGTGAAGCATGGTGGTGGCAGCATCATGCTGGGGAGATGTTTTTCAGCGGCAGGGACTAGGAGACTAGTCAGGATAGAGGGAAAGATTATCGGAGCAAAGTACAGTGAGAACCTTGATGAAAACCTGCTCCAGAGCACTCAGGACCTCAGACTGGGGCGAAGGTTCACCTTCCAACAGTACAACGACCCTAAGCACACAGCCAAGACAATGCGGGAGTGGCTTCGGGACAAGTCTCTGAATGTGCTTGAGTGGGCCAGCCAGAGCCCGGACTTTAACCCGATCTAACATCTCTGGAGTGAGCTGAAAATAGCTGTGGAGCGACGCTCCCCATCCAACCTGACAGAGCTTGAGAGAATCTGCAGAGAAGAATGGGAGAAACTCCCCAAATACAGGTGTGCCAAGCTTGTAACGTCATAACTAAGAAGACTCAAGGTGCTTCAGCAAAGTACTGAGTAAAGGGTCTGAATACTTATGTAAATGTGATATTTCCGTTTGCAAAATTGTCTAAAAACCTGTTTTTGCTTTGTCATTATGGGGTATTGTGTGTAGATTGATGAAGGAAAAAAACAATTCAATCCATTTTAGAATAAGGTTGTAACGTAACAAATGTGGAAAAAGTCAAGGAGTCTGAATACTTTCCGAATGCACTTTATATACACAAAGACACTCATATCTCACACACACAAGTAGGCATACATGCATGCACGCAAGCTTACATCTAGGCACAAATGCATGCACAACAAACACACACGCACGCACACGCTCACACACACACACACACACACACACACACACACACAGACAGACAGACACACACACCTTGTTTGAGCAGGCTGTGGTTGAGTTCGTATTTCTCCATCAGGGTCTGTGTCTGAGAGGGTCTGAGAGGAGGATACAGAATTTCATTCAGACGAGGATCTCTCTGCCTCTCATTAATGAACTCTGTCATCTGATCCATCGACAGGTAAGCACCCTTAGCACCTCTACAGAAAGAGAGAGAGACATAGTCAGCAATTAGTGACTGTACATACTGTTGAGAGAAGACTGAGCTGAGTTCTGGCCGAACAGCAGAGGTTGGAGAGGAAGGGTCAGAAAGGGTCAGGGTTTAGGGCTGGGTGCCAGGAGGTAGTATCAGTACTTACTGCTGAGAGAAGACTGAGCTGAGTTCTGGCCGAGGACAGAGATGGGAGAGGAAAGATCTGTAAACGTCAGGGTTGAAGTCCTCAAGGGGAATAGAGTCACTCTGCAGAGGAACACAAATACAGTGGCTTGCGAAAGTATTCACCCCCTTGGCATTTTTCCTATTTTGTTGCCTTACAACCTGGAATTAAAATGGATTTTTGGGGGGTTTGTATCATTTGATTTACACAACATGCCTACCACTTTGAAGATGCAAAATATGTTTTCTTGTGAAACAAACATTTTTTTTTTTTTTTATAAATCTTGAGCGTGCATAACTATTCACCCCCCCAAAGTAAATACTTTGTTGGCCACCTTTTGCAGCAATGACATCTGCAAGTCACTTGGGGTATGTCTCTATAAGCTTGGCACATCTAGCCACTGGGATTTCTGCCCATTCTTCAAGGCAAAACTGCTCCAGCTCCTTCAATTTGGATGGGTTCCGCTGGGGTACAGCAATCTTTAAGTCATAACACAGATTCTCAATTGGATTGAGGGCTTTGACTAGGCCATTCCAAGACATTTAAATGTTTCCCCTTAAACCACTCGAGTGTTGCTTTAGCAGTATGCTTAGGGTCATTGTCCTGCTGGAAGGTGAACCTCCGTCCCAGTCTCAAATCTCTGGAAGACTGAAACAGGTATCCCTCAAGAATTTCCCTGTATTTAGCGCCATCCATCATTCCTTCAATTCTGACCAGTTTCCCAGTCCCTGCCGATGAAAAACATCCCCACAGCATGATGCTGCCACCACCATGCTTCACTGTGAGGATGGTGTTCTTGGGGTGATGACAGGTGTTGGGTTTGCGCCAGACATAGCGTTTTCCTTGATGGCCAAAAAGCTCAATTTTAGTCTCATCTGACCAGAGTACCTTCTTCCATATGTTTGGGGATTCTCCCACATGCATTTTGGCGAACACCAAACGTGTTTGCTTATTTTTTTCTTTAAGCAATGGTTTTTTCTGGCCACTCTTCCGTAAAGCCAAGCTCTGTGGAGTGTACGGCTTAAAGTGGTCCTATGGACAGGGTTATCTTTGGTCTCTTTGTTGCCTCTCTGATTAATGCCCTCCTTGCCTGGTCCGTGAGTTTTGGTGGGCAGCCCTCTCTTGGCAGGTTTGTTGTGGTGCCATATTCTTTCAATTTTTTAATAGTGGATTTAATGGTGCGCCGAGGTATGTTCAAAGTTTCTGATATTTTTTTGTGACCCAACTCTGATCTGTACTTCTCCACAACTTTGTCCCTGACCTGTTTGGAGAGCTCCTTGGTCTACATGGTGCCGCTTGCTTGGTGGTGCCCCTTGCTTAGTGGTGTTGCAGACTCTGGGGCCTTTCAGAACAGGTGTATATATACTGAGATTATGTGACAGATCATGTGACACTTAGATTGCACACAGGTGGACTTAATTTAACTAATTATGTGACTTCCGAAGCTAATTGGTTGCACCAGATCTTATTTAGGGGCTTCATAGCAAAGGGGGTGAATACATATGCACGCACCACTTTTCCGTTATTTATTTTTTTCATTTCATTTCACTTCACCAATTTGGACTATTTTGTGTATGTCCATTACATGAAATTCAAATAAAAATCCATTTAAATTACAGGTCGTAATACAACAAAACAGGAAAAACGCCAAGGGGGATGAATACTTTTGCAAGGCACTGTACCACTGAGATGATTCAGGTCTCAATAAGTTATCATTTAAACAGTTGGCCTTAGTGTGAGAGGAAAGAACTACCAGTTAAAATACCACCACTACCAGCTTTAATATTGTATAGTTTGTTATATTATATAGTATTCCATAGTCATAATGTATACCCGTCCAAATGGTAGGTTGCAGTGTTCCAAAGCCGTCTCCACCCTCTTTTTGTCTGCTGAGAACATGCGGACGATGCTGGATAAAAGGGGCAGGACATGCACAATATAAACCAATCACATCCCACAGGATTCACAGGAAGTTAATCAGCAGACACGGGAGTGACAATTAGTGTTCGAAGGGATGGGCTCTAAGCAGATTCACTCATCTTGATCCCATAATGAGTGGTTATTTGGAATACCAGGTAATTATTATAGATCAGTGATTCTGCACGACACCTTGCTAAGGACGATCCCCTAAAATGATTGAGGAACCAATGGGATTCACTCACTTCTTCACTGGGATCCGCCCCTCTGAGTTTGGCTGCAGGGTCAGTCTGACATATCTGTTAGAGAAATATTAGGAAGAAGGGAGAGAGAGACTGAGGAATAAACACACCTCTGTCACACCAACATTTCCAGTGATTTCCATTGCTATCACAGATCTGTCTGGCTCCCGCATTTCTCTTTTAAGTGCCATAAAGATTGAATCAGCCCCAAAATTAATTTTCCTGATAGACTCACGCTTTCTCCAGACTGGTTTCTCTGTTCATGTTGTGACTCAGCAGGTTAGAGGCCAGAGAGAACAGCTCCTCAGCCCACTCCTATACAACACAGAGAGAGGGACAGTGTGTGAGTGTGTGTGTGCGTGTGCGTGTATATGTAATTGAATGTGTGTGTGTGTGTGTGTGTACCGTGGCCTCCTCCTCTTGCAGGGCCATGAAGTTGAGGTATGTGATGTTGACCATGTCTGGTCCTGTGACTATGGTCAACAAACGGTTCTCTATACGACCAACTAGGTTCCCCACATCAAGCAGCTCACGCAGCTTCGCCTCCTACGGAGGACAGAGGGTCAGAGGTTAGAGGTTAGAGGTCAAGGTCAAGTTCACAGGTTAGACCAGGGGTGTCCGCTCCAGTCCTCAAGGGCAAAATGTGTTTTCATGTCAACATGGTACATCATTGATCAGTGTTACTGATTAGTATTGCT
Source organism: Coregonus clupeaformis (assembly GCF_020615455.1). NCBI lineage: Eukaryota > Metazoa > Chordata > Actinopteri > Salmoniformes > Salmonidae > Coregonus > Coregonus clupeaformis. The sequence goes on along the minus strand of NC_059216.1, from coordinate 4,398,864 downwards.
GATTGGCTAGAGAATCAGACTATGAATCAAAGGCAATGAAGAAAGCCAACAAGAGCCTGGTTTGACATGCCTGGGTCAAGAGTTAGAGGTCCTGGGGGTTAAGTACCTTTGGTGTTTTGGTGCTCTTCCCTGTTCTGGCATCCTTTATATGGGTGATGTCTAACAACTCTGTCTCCTGCAGGAGAGATAGAAGGGAGGGAGAAAGACAGAGAGAGAGAAAAGGATAGAGAGAAAGAGAGATAATTAGGGAGGGAGTAAAGACATGAGAGAAGGAGTGCGAGGGGTGTTAAAATATTCATCACTAACTCACTCTAAAACACGCACACACGCACACACGCACACACGCACACACACACACACACACACACACACACACACACACACACACACACACACACACACACACACACACACACACACACACACACACACACACACACACACACAGGGGGACTAAGCCCCAGCAGGAAGCAGTAGGAGTCCCAACGTGAGAGACAGCATGGCATCACCTCCACTTATCTCCTGTGTGTGTGTGTGTTTGTGTGTGTATGTGTGTATGTGTGTGTGTAAGGATGTGTGTGTGCATGTGCATGTGTGTACCTTGTTCTGGTCAGTCCAGTAAAGGAAGTATCCGTGTGGATCCACAGTCAGGGTGATGGGAGTCACTGTTGAGAGATCCTGACCACATGGAGACAGAGATTAGCACACACACACACACACACACACACACACTTGACATTGTTGGTTGTGATTATGCATGTAATGTGGTTGTGAATATGTTGTATTGTGGCTGCACTGTGTGTGTGTGTGTGTGTGTGTGTGTGTGTGTGTGTGTGTGTGTGTGTGTGTGTGTGTGTGTGTGTGTGTGTGTGTGTGTGTTTGAAGCTGAGTTGGGTTTGACTAAGGCGTTGCATAAGCATGAATCACTCTGGTCCCGAATTATCTCTCTACTAAGAAATATATACTGACACACACACTCTCTCTCTCTTTCTTTCTCTCTCTATCTCTCTCACTCTATCTACCCCTCTCTTTTATGTGGTGGAACATCTTGGCTAATCGAGGAGGGATTTTAACCATGGCAGTTACCATAGCAACATGCCAGCACATTTCTCTGTATCCTTGCTCTGTGCTTAAAACCTTCAACATATCAACACACACACTTGCAAACACGCACACACACACATACACACACTCACACTCACACACAGCAACCACATTACAACGTATTCGCAACCACATTACATGTGTAATCACAACCACATTACATGTGTAATCACAACCACAAACGTCAAGTGTGTGCACATTTTCATCTTAAATGTCTAGCGCTTATCATTCCTAAAAGGAGTGTTAACAACACAAGCACACACTGATACTCACATCGTCCCATTTCATGAAGCGGCTGCCATTCTGCAGAGTATCGGGGACGGTCGGGAGTTTGAGTTTCAGAGCATGTGTCCCTGGCTGAGCCCCTGCCATGACACACACACACACACACACACACCTTCAACCAGCAGCGCGGGAAGTCCTCTTTCCCTTTCCGTCTATAGTCTTTCTCCTCTCCTGTCTTGTTCTCCTCTTCTCTCCTCTTTAGTCAGTATACTGAGAGGGTTGGATGATAGTGATCTGGTATTTACATCACTGAAACAAGCTGCATATCCATCTACAATCAACGGTGTCCTTTGCCCTGTCTAGTCAGTTCTGTAGAATCAACAGTATACTGCTCTCTCCTCTCTTTAGTATAATGAGTCCTACTGTACCAGCTGACTGTCTCAGGGTTACTCTTCTAGTATCAGTGTCCTCTTGTATACCTAGTGTAAAACAGGATAATATAGTACTAGCTGTCCTGTTCTATCTGTCAGCTCACTCTCTGTGAGACAGAACTGCTACTGCCTCCACACACTGACTCACTCTGACATGCGTATGGAGCCTGCACGCCCACACAGACACACAGACACACACATACAGACACACACACACACACACACACACAGACACATACAGACACACACACACACACAGACACACACAGACACACACACAAAGAGAGAAGAGAGAGAGATAATATGAAACCAATGTAGACACCTTATTGGATCCGTAATCCAGAGGGTATGGGCTCACATGTGCAGGACCATACCATTGGATCATACATACCTGTACAGGTTTTCCAGCATGGTTGGTTGAAAGGGTTTGAATCCTAAACAGCTTGACCTGTGGTTGGTGTGCGTGTGTGTGTGTACAGGACTACTGCAGGAGCTATTTCAGCTCTAACTCTCCCACTCCATCCTCAAGTGGTGAAGAGTCCTGAGTGTGTGGGAGAGCTACAGCATTTATTTAGTTGATATGGTGTATGTATGGTTGATATTGTGTGTATGATATTGTGTGTATGCGTGGGGGGATGGGGGGCAAGAAGCAGATGATATGAGTATATGGCTATAAGTGTCCATAAGAGTGAGGGAATGTGTGTGTGTGTACGTGCGTGTGTGCGTGTGTGTATGCATATAGAAACCAAAGGCTTATGCGTACCCTCTACTCTCATCCAGTACTAAATAAAGAATAGAGTTGTTACAATGTGGATGCAATGATGACTGGAGAAGAGTGTCACGTTCGTTGAAGGACGGGTCAGACCAAGGCGCAGCGTGATATGCGTACATGTTTATTTAAACTGAATAAACACACGACAAAACAAACAAAGGAAACGAAACGTGAAGTCCAAGGTAGCACACACAACATACCTTAACCGGAACAAGATCCCACAACTAGACTGTGCCAATAGGCTGCTTAAGTATGGGTCCCAATCAGAGACAACGAGCGATAGCTGCCTCTGATTGGGAACCACACCGGCCAACATAGATCCACACATGCTAGATATACAACATAGAATATATACAAACAAAGAATACACACACCCTGACTCAACATATAAGAGTCCCCTGAGTCAGGGCGTGACAGTACCCCCCCCCAAAGGTGCGGACTCCGACCGCACTACATAAACATAACAGGGTAGGGGCCGGGTGGGCATTCCGCCTCGGAGGCGGATCCGGCTCGGGGCGTGACGACCTCTCACTCTCCGCCTCCCTGTTGCGCCCCTGGTCTGGACCTCGGCGCGCTACTTCCCCTCTCCTTCCTCCCACGATACGCCAGGCCCTGTCTGGACCCTGGTGTGGGAGACCCCGAACCTGGAGAGGGGCTGACGTCATGGTCTGGACTGGAGCCGCTGACCGGAGCTGGACTGGACCCCGGTGGAGCGGACTGCTCTGGCTCCGGAGTGGCGCAGCTGACCGGAGCTGGATCAGGCACCGGTGGAGCCGACTGCTCTGGCTCCGGAGTGGAGCAGCTGACCGGAGCTGAATCAGGCACCGGTGGAGCGGACTGCTCTGGTTCTGGAGTGGAACAGCTGACCGGCACTGGATCAGGCACCGGTGGAGCGGACTGCTCTGGCTCCGGAGTGGAGCAGCTGACCGTTGGTGCGAGGAGCAGGAACAGGCCGTGCCGGGCTGTCGATGCGCACCACCGGCCTGGTAAGGAGCAGGAACAGGCCGGGCCGGGCTGGCGACGCGCACCACCGGCTTGGTGCGAGGAGCAGGAACAGGCCGGGCCGGGCTGGCGACGCGCACCACCGGCTTGGTGCGAGGAGCAGGAACAGGCCGGGCCGGGCTGGCGACGCGCACCACCGGCTTGGTGCGAGGAGCAGGAACAGGCCGGGCCGGACTGTGGAGGCGGACTGGAGGTCTGGAGCGGAGAGCTGGCACAACCCGTCCTGGCTGAATGCCTACTTCCGCACAGTATGTGTGAGGCATCAGCACAGGACGCACTGGGCTGTGCACGAGCACTGGCGATACAGTTCGTGGAACTGGCGCAGGATATGCGGGACCGAGGAGGCATACTGGAGGCCAGGAGCGTTGAGCCGGCACACCCCGTCCTGGCTGGATGCCCATCTTCGCACGGCACGTGCGTGGTGCAAGCACAGGACGTACAGGACTGTGCCGGCGCACTGGCGACACAGTACGTAGCTCCGCATAACACGGAGCTTGCCCAGTCATACGCTTCCTCGCGTGAGTACGGGGAGTTGGCTCTGCTCTAACCCTAGGCTCCGCCAACCACCCCATGTGCCCCCCCAAATGTTTTTATTGGGGCTGCTTCTCGGGCTTCCTCCTCGACCGGCCTCCTCCGTGTTGCCGTTGCTCCTCTCCTGCCTGGGCATCTACCTTAGCCCATGGTCCTTTCCCCGCGAATATCTCCTCCCATGACCACAAATTGGCCACCTGTGACATGGCCATCCGCTCCACCTGGACACGCTGCTTGGTCCTCGTTTGGTGGGATCTTCTGTCACGTTCGTTGAAGGACGGGTCAGACCAAGGCGCAGCGTGATATGCGTACATGTTTATTTAAACTGAATAAACACACAACAAAACAAACAAAGGAAACGAAACGTGAAGTCCAAGGTAGCACACACAACATACCTTAACCGGAACAAGATCCCACAACTAGACTGTGCCAATAGGCTGCTTAAGTATGGTCCCCAATCAGAGACAACGAGCGACAGCTGCCTCTGATTGGGAACCACACCGGCCAATATAGATCCACACATGCTTGATATACAACATAGAATATATACAAACAAAGAATACACACACCCTGACTCAACATATAAGAGTCCCCTGAGTCAGGGCGTGACAAAGAGAGATGAGGACAGACAAACAGGCAGACAGTGTGCCCTTTACATTTCTGCAGTACAATATGCACATAATCAGTGTTTTGTTGTTTCCCTGTGCCATGATTCTGGCATTGGACAAATCATAATCATGATCATAGGCAGTTTCAGTGGTGTAGTACACTTAATGAATCACACAAAAAAGCCCTGTCAAGTGACTGTAATATGTGACGCATTGATTGACCAAATGATGATTGTGATGTTTCATCACAAGGCCAACCCTCAGAGCCAAACTGGCAGCCAGCCGGTGGCTGAGACCCCTGCTGTCCATTAATAAGACACCAAAAAGTGGTGGCTGGCTCAGATGGGTCTTTGGTGGCAAAAATAAAGAGGCGTAACCTACCTGATGACAAAGAAAAATTGGTAAGGAACCTGTTATTTATTTATTCTATAGAGAAACTTCAGCGGATTCATCTTTTTCACAATGCTATAATCTTCTTCCTCAGATTGTCTGGGATCCGACCCTTGACAGATGGGTCGACAAAACTGAGCCCAAGGCTGAGGTATTCACTTTAATTGTCAAATTAAAGTAGTGGACCGTTGTATTTAAACTGTGAGAATGTCACTAATATTTTTGGAAATGTGTTTACCACCTCCTCCCCGATGGTGATGTATACTGGGTATGTGGGGAACACTCTCTTACCACCACCTCCCCCCATGCTTTAGAATACTGCCAATCATCCTGCTAACATTCTTCCCACAAACAGCAGGTATATGGGGCGGAAACTCTACAATGCAACTGATAAGACCACCACAAAGGCTCCAAGCCAGATGCTGAGGCCGCTCCCTGGACAGCTCCCTCCCACACACTCCGACCTCATGGCGCCAATGGCTATGCCATTTGATTGTGTTGGCACTCTACCCTACTGAGGTATGATTCTGTACAATCCTTCCAAAATATATTAACTTCGGTAACACTTTACTTGACACCCAGTGTCATAACACATTATGACATGGTCATAACCATGTCATAATATGTCAGAAAAGCTGACATAACTCATAATATGGTCAGAACACTGTCATGACCCATATATTTACACCTGTTCTGACATATATTGCCTTATTTTATGGCTGGTTATGACACCTACATAAGAGTGTCAAAACCCACATTTATTCAAATTAGTTTTTTCCCTGCCAAGAAGTTTCCTATCATTTGAAAGTTTATTTCTTAAATCCTTAGTTGTTGTTGTAATGAATTCTTTACAGTCATGTTTTTTTCATCATATTTTAAATAACATTTTATGACACTGCCATGAAGCATTATGACCATCCTGTGTCACTTTACTTGGACTAAGAAACACTTTATGACACTGTCAAGAAGCATTATGACTATCCTGTGTCACTTTACTTGGACTAAGAAAATATACTTTATGACACTGTTAAGAAGCATGATGGCCATCATAATCATATAAGCCAGATAGGCCTATCACGTACAGTACATGCCCTTATATCAGTCATCAGTCAAAAAGAAGGTGTCTCGTCCTGCTCCTGAAATCTGCTCCTGCATTCATCCCAGTCATCAGCAACAGAGCATTGCGGTAGGTGCCAGTCTGACATCAGTGTGTGCGCAATTACAATGATAATTGAATATGGTAAATTGTAAAATATATACAGTCCCAGTCAAAAGTTTGGACACACCTACTCATTCCAGGGTTTCTCTTTATTTTGACTATTTTCTACATTGTAGAATAATAGTGAAGACATCAAAACTATGAAATAACACATATGGAATCATGTAGTAACCAAAAAAGTGTTAAACAAATCAAATGATATTTTATAGTTGAGATTCTTCAAAGTAGCCACCCTTTGCCTTGATGACAGCTTTGCACACTCTTGTATAACACCTTTTTGGTTACTACATGATTCCATATGTGTTATTTCATAGTTTTGATGTCTTCACTATTATTCTACAATGTAGAAAATAGTAAAAATTAAGAAAAACCCTTGAATGAGTAGGTGTGTCCAAACGTTTGACTGGTACTGTATGTACAACATAAACATACCGTTGACACGCAGGCTATGGTGTAATGGAATGTTTTGTGGGTTTTGACACTCTTACAGTGAGGGAAAAAAGTATTTGATCCCCTGCTGATTTTGTACGTTTGCTCACTGACAAAGAAATGATCAGTCTATAATTTTAATGGTAGGTTTATTTGAACAGTGAGAGACAGAATAACAACAAAAAAATCAAGAAAAACGCATGTCAAAAATGTTAGAAATTGATTTGCATTTTAATGAGGGAAATAAGTATTTGATCCCCTCTCAATCAGAAAGATTTCTGGCTCCCAGGTGTCTTTTATAAAGGTAACGAGCTGAGATTAGGAGCACACTCTTAAAGGGAGTGCTCCTAATCTCAGCTTGTTACCTGTATAAAAGACACCTGTCCACAGAAGCAATCAATCAATCAGATTCCAAACTCTCCACCATGGCCAAGACCAAAGAGCTCTCCAAGGATGTCAGGGACAAGATTGTAGACCTACACAAGGCTGGAATGGGCTACAAGACCATCGCCAAGCAGCTTGGTGAGAAGGTGACAACAGTTGGTGCGATTATTCGTAAATGGAAGAAACACAAAATAACTGTCAATCTCCCTCGGCCTGGGGCTCCATGCAAGATCTCACCTCGTGGAGTTGCAATGATCATGAGAACGGTGAGGAATCAGCCCAGAACTACACGGGAGGATCTTGTCAATGATTTCAAGGCAGCTGGGACCATAGTCACCAAGAAAACAATTGGTAACACACTACGCCGTGAAGGACTGAAATCCTGCAGCGCCCGCAAGGTCTCCCTGCTCAAGAAAGCACATATACATGCCCGTCTGAAGTTTGCCAATGAACATCTGAATGATTCAGAGGAGAACTGGGTGAAAGTGTTGTGGTCAGATGAGACCAAAATCGAGCTCTTTGGCATCAACTCAACTCGCCGTGTTTGGAGGAGGAGGAATGCTGCCTATGACCCCAAGAACACCATCCCCACCGTCAAACATGGAGGTGGAAACATTATGATTTGGGGGGTTTTTTCTGCTAAGGGGACAGGACAACTTCACCACATCAAAGGGACGATGGACGGGGCCATGTACCGTCAAATCTTGGGTGAGAACCTCCTTCCCTCAGCCAGGGCATTGAAAATGAGTCGTGGATGGGTATTCCAGCATGACAATGAGCCAAAACACACGGCCAAGGCAACAAAGGAGTGGCTCAAGAAGAAGCACATTAAGATCCTGGAGTGGCCTAGCCAGTCTCCAGACCTTAATCCCATAGAAAATCTGTGGAGGGAGCTGAAGGTTCGACTTGCCAAACGTCAGCCTCGAAACCTTAATGACTTGGAGAAGATCTGCAAAGAGGAGTGGGACAAAATCCCTCCTGAGATGTGTGCAAACCTGGTGGCCAACTACAAGAAACGTCTGACCTCTGTGATTGCCAACAAGGGCTCTGTCGTAGCCGGCCGCGACCGGGAGACCCATGGGGCGGCACACAATTGGCCCAGCGTCGTCCAGGGTAGAGGAGGGAATGGCCGGCAGGGATGTAGCTCAGTTGGTAGAGCATGGCGTTTGCAACGCCAGGGTTGTGGGTTCGATTCCCACGGGGGGCCAGTATGAAAAATAAAAAAAGAATGTATGCACTCACTAACTGTAAGTCGCTCTGGATAAGAGCGTCTGCTAAAATGTAAAATGTAAGGGTTTTGCCACCAAGTACTAAGTCATGTTTTGCAGAGGGGTCAAATACTTATTTCCCTCATTAAAATGCAAATCAATTTATAACATTTTTGAAATGCGTTTTTCTGGATTTTTTTGTTGTTATTCTGTCTCTCCCGAGTGGCGCAGTGGTCTAAGGCACTGCATTGCAGTGCTAGCCGTGCCACTAGATCCTGGTTCGAATCCAGGCTCTGTCGTAGCCGGCCGTGACCGGGAGACCCATAGGGCGGTGCACAATTGGTCCAGGGTAGGGGAGGGAATGGCCGGCAGGGATGTAGCTCAGTTGGTAGAGCATGGCGTTTGCAACGCCAGGGTTGTGGGTTCGATTCCCATGGGGGGCCAGTATGCAAAATAAAACATTATAATGTATGCACTCACTAACTGTAAGTCGCTCTGGATAAGAGCGTCTGCTAAAGGACGTAAAAGTAAAAAATGTCTCTCACTGTTCAAATAAACATACCATTAAAATTATGGACTGATAATTTCTTTGTCAGTGGGCAAATGTACAAAATCAGCAGGGGATCAAATACTTTTTTCCCTCACTGTATGTAGGTGTCATAACCATCCATAAAATAACGCAATATATGTCACAACAGGTCTAAATATATGTGTCATGACAGTGTTATGACCATATTATAGCAGGTTATGACAAGTTATATCAGCTGGTATGACATATTATGACATGTTATGACAGTGTCATAACGTGTTATGACACTGGGTGTCAAGTAAAGTCTTACCTTAATGGTACAGTTCATTAGCTGTGCTTTTACTTAATATAACACATGGCTAAAGTAGCAGTGATGTAAACTATTTTTCCTTTTGTGCCACAGGCCATTTGCCCAGAGTGGATTTGCCCATATTCAGAAGTGGATCATTTTTTATTGATTTAAATACACTTTTCAGCATTGAAATAAAAGACTCAAGCATATCCCTCTCTCTGTCATGTTCACATTGCTTTGATATGGAAAGCCTGGTATGGAAATATTATGAAGTTGAATATGAGTCTCCTTCTAACCCCCCATTTCTCCTCTCTCTCTTTCTCTTTTTTGGTTTTTGGTTAGTACACTGCCAACCATTTTCCAGTTAGTATCTCAGTAACCCTCTAACCTTTCTATGTACGTATACAGTATTTATCTGTGTGTGTGTGTATTCTACAGTGTAAAGGAGGGTAGTGTGAGGAGGTACGTGTATGTCCGTGAGGTGGAGGAGTTCCATGCGTATGTCTCTAACAGGAGGTGGGAGAAGGTGGAACCACTGCCTTCATGGGAGTCTCCTTCTTCTCCTCTGTAAATATACATACCATATACAGTACATTACACATAAACATGGAAATATTAATTTTCTCTTCTGTAAATACAGCTAACTGCCAAAATAATGGAAACACTTGAGTAAATGAGGGATACAAAGTATATTGAAAGCAGGTGCTTCCACATAGGTGAGGTTCCTGAGTTAATTAAGCAATAAACATCCCATCATGCTTAGTGTCATAAAAATGGTGGGCAGGCCATTATTTTGGCTACCATGTCAATGCCCCCATAGGATGACAATGCCCTCATCCACAGGGCACGAGTGGTCACTGAATGGTTTGATGAGCATAAAAACAATGTAAACCATATGCCATGGCCGTCTCAGACAACAGATCTCAACCCGATTGAACAGTTATGAGAGAGTCTGGAGTGGCGCCTGAGACAGCGTTTTCCACCACCATCAACAAAACACCAAATGATGGAATTACTCGTGGAAGAATGGTGTTGCATCCCTCCAATAGAGTTCCAAACACTATGCCAAGGAGCATTGAAGCTGTTCTGGCTCGTGGTGGCCCGACACCCTATTAAGACACTTTATGTTGGTGTTTTCTTTATTTTGGCAGTTATTTTGGCAGTTACCTGGCAGTAACCTAATTTCTGACTTTACCTTTCGACTTTGAGGATCTCCTCCCTCCAGGATGAGCTGCATGGCTGGACTTTTCAGGCTTTCACTGTGGATCTGGGTGAGACCAAATCTCTCTCTCTCACACACACACACACACACACACACACACACACACACACACACACACACACACACACACACACACACACACACACACACACACACACACACACACACACACACACACACACACACACACACACAGAATGGTGTAAAGGATCCACACTTAGAATCATACGTGTGTGCGTGTGCAGCGGACTCATGGGTATCTAACGGGGGATTTGGGTGTGCTGGCGTGGGGCTCCTACCTCTCCTTTGCCATGGCAACACTGTCACTGGGCTGCTGATGGGACTGGTTAGTTACACACTAATAATACTTTCACTATATTATGGTATTACTACTTTACTATTACTAAACACAAAACACCCAACAGCCCAAAACACTATTTTGATGTCACCCAAATGCTTTTGAAGGGTACTGAACATGTTGACTATGTCATCATTCTGAGAAAGATGCCAAATCGCCTCTCTCTTACAAACTACTAGAGTATGTAGACACACAAACACACACTTTGATGAGTTTCTCTGCAGTGAAATGTGATCTTATGTAAGAGTGGGAGTGGGAGGATGGCTGCTATTTCAGGACTGGGCAGAGGAGACTGGAGAGGCATCAGGAGGACAGATGTGTGTGTGTGTGTGTGTGTGTGTGTGTGTGTGTGTGTGTGTGTGTGTGTGTGTGTGTGTGTGTGTGTGTGTGTGTGTGTGTGTGTGTGTGTGTGTGTGTGGGCTGCACTCAGCTTCTCTTGTGTAACCAGCTGCAATCTAGCGCCTAAAAGTTTGGAACTCAACTCGTGCCCACACTGACATTAACTTTGCCCTCTTAACTACTCTTAACTACCTTAATTCTAAACTAGATTATTAATAACATTTAATTTACTTAATTTTTTGTTTGATTGTTAACCCCATCTCTAACTGCTCTGATCCTGTCTCAACTCTCCCCTCCGCTCAACAGAGCTGCTTTCAACTATTGTGTGTATCTCTCTCTCTGTGTTTGTGTGTGTAGGTGCTGGTCCTGCTTGCAGATTATCTCTGTCCTTCCCGACATAAGCAGAAAGAGGTGAGAGCAGGTGAGAGGATGATTCCACAGAACAACGCAACAACACACACAAACACACACACACAAAGTGTGTTATGAGTGCTCTACAGCAGTGGTTCCAAAACCTTTTTTGAACCGTGGTACACCTGGATGGGATATAAAATTCTGCGTCACACCAAAAATGTCCATATGAATTTATTTAGGGGTAATGACCTCCATCTCATCTGATCCATACCGCTAATTTCTTGCGTTGCGTCGTGCCTAATAACAGTCCTTAGCCGTGGTAGATTGTCCATATACCACACCTCCTCGGGCCTTATCGCTTAAATAAATTACTATGGCTAAGCCTAATCAAACTTGCCTGTGCTAATGGTTTTTACAAATTACGTTTGTGATGCGCGCTCCTCAAATGATACAAATGTAACACAACAGCCTGAGCGCACTGGACTTGAAACAATGATACTGTCACGCCCTGGCTCTGGGGACTCTTATATGTTGAGCAAGGGTATGTTTTGTTTTCTATGTTTTTGGTTCTAGATCGTGTTGATCTATGTTGGCCAGGGTGGTTCCCAATCAGAGACAGCTGTAGCTCGTTGTCTCTGATTGGGGACCATACTTAGGCAGGCTGTTTTCACTAGTTTATTGTGGGATCTTGTTCCGTAGGGTTTTGTGTAATACCTAGGACTTCACGTATCGTTTGGTTTATTGTTTTGGTTCGTGTTGTGTACACCAATTAAAGAATGTACGCTTATCACGCTGCGCCTTGGTCCGCTTCATCTGTCGACGATCGTGACAGATACAGATATGTGCCATTTAATGTATTATCTGACCAGCACTGGTGCTACAAAGTCAAAATTCCATGTGCATTCCAGAGGTCACGTTTATAAGTGAGTGTTCCAAAAAAAACAAGAGCACACCTGAGTGTTCCTCAAGGCACACCAGTTTGCCGCGGCACATCGGTTGGGAACCACTGCTCTACAGTGTGTGTGTGTATGTGTGTTTGTTTCGAGCAGGAGTGTGTGTAAGTATGGTGGTGGAGAGGCAAGCATCGGAGGCAGATGAGTGGGAGGGGTCTAACGAGGAAGGCTGGAGGAAGAGGCAGAGACAGACAGAGGAGAGGACAGACAACACGCACATTCTAACACAAAGTATTTCTTAGCATGAGGGAAATGTTCCCTTCAGACAGGACGACAAAGGCAATAATTTATGCTGAATGAATTTGACTGATGCTCGGTTGTGTGTTTGACTGTGTGTGTGTGTAGGGGGGGTTCTGAAAGGTTTCATCCACTTATCTAATACCGTCCGCTTTTTATAACGTTGTCCAATATTCTATGTTTAGCAAAAAATGAAAAAAGATTTCAAATAGTTTTCTATTGTTAAGCCTGCCATATGCGTACTTATCGTTTGAGTAAGGTGGTATGATTGTATTATTGATTGATGACTGTGATAATGATATTGATGTTGTGGTGAGTGTATTTTCCATGTGAGGAGGTCGAGGCCCCTCCCACCTTGATAATGGATAATATAATCACCAAAACATCAGTATAGAGACAAAGTGGAGTCACAATTCAACGGCACAGACACGAGACGTATGTGGCAGGGTCTATAGACAATCACGGACTACAAAAATAAAACCAGCCACGTCGCCGACACCGACGTCTCGCTTCCAGACATGCTAAACACCTTCTTCGCCCGCTTTGAGGATAACACAGTGCCACTGACGAGGCCCACTACCAAGGACTGTGGCCTCTCCTTCTCCATGGCCGACGTGATTAAGACATTTAAGCATGTTAACCCCCGCAAGGCTGCCGGCCCAGACGGCATCCCTAGCCACGTCCTCAGAGCATGCGCAGACCAGCTGGCTGGTGTGTTTATGGACATATTCAATCTCTCCCTTTCCCAGTCTGCTGTTCCCACATGCTTCAAGATGGCCACCATTGTTCCTGTGCCCAAGAAAGCAAAGGTAACTGAACTAAATGACTATCGCCCTGTAGCACTCACCTCTGTCATCATGAAGTGCTTTGAGAGACTAGTCAAGGATCATATCACCTCTACCTTACCTGTCACCCTAGACCCACTTCAATTTGCTTACCGCCCCAATATATCCACAGACGATGCAATCGCCATCACACTGCACACTGCCCTATCCCATCTGGACAAGAGGAATACCTATGTAAGAATGCTGTTCATTGACTATAGCTCAGCATTCAACACCATAGTACCCTCCAAGCTCATCATTTAGCTTGAGGCCCTGGGTCTGAACCCCGCCCTGTGCAACTGGGTCCTGGACTTCCTGACGGGCCGCCCCCAGGTGGTGAAGGTAGGAAACAACATCTCCACTTCACTGATCCTCAACACTGGGGCCCCACAAGGGTGCGTGCTCAGCCCCCTCCCGTACTCCCTGTTCACCCATGACTGCGTGGCCAAGCACGCCTCCAACTCAATCATCAAGTTTGCAGACGACACAACAGTAGTAGGCTTGATTACCAACAATGACGAGACCGCCTACAGGGAGGAGGTGAGGGCTCTGGGAGTGTGGTGCCAGGAAAATAACCTCTCACTCAACATCAACAAAACAAAGGAGATGATCGTGGACTTCAGGAAACAGCAGAGGGTGCACCCCCCTATTCCACATCGACGGGACCACAGTGGAGAAGGTGGAAAGCTTCAAGTTCCTTGGCGTACACATCACCGGCAAACTGAAATGGTCCACCCACGCAGACAGTGTGGTGAAGAAGGTGCAACAGAGCCTCTTCAACCTCAGGAGGCTGAAGAAATTCGGCTTAGCACCTAAAACCCTCACAAACTTTTACAGATGCACAATTGAGAGCATCCTGTCGGGCTGTATCACCGCCTGGTACGGCAACTGCACCGCCCACAACCGCAGGGCTCTCCAGAGGGTGGTGTGGTCTGCCGAACGCATTACCGGGGGCAAAATACCCGCCCTCCAAGACACATACAACACCCGATGTCACAGGAAGGCCAAAAAGATCATCAAGGACATCAACCTACCGAGCCACTGCCTGTTCACCCCGCTATCATCCAGAAGGCGAGGTCAGTACAGGTGCATCAAAGCTGGGACCGAGAGAATGAAAAACAGCTTCTATCTCAAGGCCATCAGACTGTTAAATAGCCATCACTAGCACATTAGAGGCTGCTGCTGCCTATTGAAATCACTGGCCACTTTAAGAAATGGAACACTAGTCACTTTAATAATGTTTACATATCTTGCACTCCTCATCTCATATGTATATACTGCATTCTATTCTATAATATTCTACTGTATCTTAGTCCATGCCGCTCTGTCATTGCTTGTTCATATATGTATATATTCTTAAATTCCATTCCTTACTAGTTTTGTGTGTATTGGGTATATGTTGTGAAATTGTTAGATATTACTGCACTGTCGGAGCTAGAAGCACAAGCATTTCGCTACACCCGCTATAACATCTGCTAAACACGTGTATGTGACAAATAACATTTTATTTTATTTTATTTGAAATAAACCTTTTTATACCAAGGCCTCTTTACTATCGAATTATGGTTCCCATCTCCTGTCTCTGTTGTGTGCACATTGTTATCATATATAAGCCCTGTTATATCAGGGTAGAAGGATGAGGGACAAAGGGTCCGGGTTGATTAAACTAGACTCTGTGTGTTTGTGGTGTGTGTGTATGGTCAGGACTGTGTAAACCAGTGGAGGCTGCTGAGGGGAGGACGGCTCATGATAATGGCTGGAACAGAGCAAATGGAATGGCATCAAACCATGTGTTTGATGTATTTGATACCATTCCACTCATACCGCTCCAGCCAAGAGAGTTCTACCTAAAGCTGTGTTTGACTACTACTGCTCGGGAGCCGACCAGCAAGAGATGCTGGCAGATACCACTACTACTTTCTTCAGGTAACTAGCACATACGCACACACAGACGCACACTCTGCTGTCCTCTCCAGGTAAGATTAACATTTTCATTCTTCTCTCCTGTTACAACTCTTGCAATGTGTAGAATCAAACCTAGTTGTAACATTGCAAGCAGACAACAAGGCTTCATACAACACTAAAATAGAATACTGTAGCTCACTGCATCACACACAACAACTGTTTACTTAAGGTCTGCATAGATTATCTTCTCCATGAACATCTCATGAAATATGTTAGTGAGATATGGTATGAGTGATTTTTGGGGTTTCAGTGCTGTTCACTGTTTTTGTCTGCTATTTTAGCAGACAATTTCCTAGAAAACACCACAGTAGTTTAATAATTGACTCACCACCTCACTTAAACTCAATGTTCACTACAAAGTTCTGTTCAAAGTCTTGACACAGCACTGGTTTACACCGGCTCACTGTTCTGTGTGTGTATGTGTCAGTGGAGGCTCCTCAGAGGACCATCCTCCTCAGTGAATTTCAGAAGAAAAAATAATAGTGAAACATAAAAAAAGTTATCATTTTTAGATAAAACCATACTAAATATATACATGTTGTCCACTCAATCAAAGGATCAGAGAATGAATCTAGTACTAAAAGCATAAGCTATAGCTAGCTAGCACTGCATAAAATGTGGTGAGTAATTGACTCAAAGAGAGAGAAAGACAATAGTTGAAAAGTTTTGAACATATTAATTTCTTCAAAAATGAAGTTGAAGCAAGAGAGAGAGAGCTAGCTATATTTCGTATTTTTTTCACTTTCACTTACTTAGCTATCGAATGCAGCTAGCTAGTTTAGCCCACTCAAACACCCGGTTCAAACAGAGAGGGATGCTATGTTACCTAGCTGGCTATGGCTATCCAACACTGGAACTCTTCCAAGACAAGGTAAGATTTTGGTTATATTAATTTATTGCCACCGGGGCCCGCCGGTGTAACTGCTAAACTGCTTGCAAACTGTACACTATACTGTATGATTGCAGCAGGTTTACTAATGTGTTATTTCTAGTAGTTATGTTGACTTGACGTTAGCTAATATGGTGACAATGATGTAGGCAGTGTGTAGCGGTTAGCAGTTATGATATGAAGGTTTGGCTTGGAAAGGTTTTTTTCACCTGGTCACAGACAGCTGATGTGTTGTACACTGAAGTCCACAAGCAAAGGGAAAAGGAGAAAGGAGAGAGCATAAACGCTAGAAGGAATTATCCAACGATCAAAGGGCTCATGCTGTTTGTATGTGGCTGCTATGAAAGTCGAGGTGTGCCGACATGGCCACCATACTCGTATCCGTAAATTAACAGTTGATAGTCGGATCGGATGACACTCGTAATCGTAAAAAACTGAAGTGTTTTAATATGCCTAAATAGATGTTGGTAAAATACCTCCATGCACATTCTCACTGCAAAACAGCTGCAGATTAGGAGAAGCGCGGAGGTGTGGGTGTGTATGTGTGTCTGTGTGTCGTCAACTTGTAGCGGGCAGCCAAGTTTGCTGTCACTCAGTCAGAATGCGCATTGGTTTAATATTTTTTCCCTACCCTTGCCCCACTTGTTAGATATTATGCACATTGATAGCTTGATAGCAAACCTCCTCGCCATGTAATTTATCATAGTAGCAGGCACAAGCAATCTAAATGATCAGACCGAAAACATGCGAGGAAAAGTGATCGGGTGAATTATTAAGCAAGTGGAGGAGAAATACAGCTTCACTCTATCCAATCAGAGCAGCAGGATCAACGTACAGCCCACCCTTCTCTTTACAGACAGGCAAACTAGCCAGTTGAGTTATCTAGACCGCACATGACTGACTCAAAGACAGTATGGTATGGTTTAGAAACTCTGTGACTGACTGACATGAGAAAGATGCTCGCTGGCACCCGAAAACAGGGGCGCAACTTGCACTGGGGACGGGGACGGGGGACATGACCCCCCCACATTCTAAAATATATTTTAGGACCATGTTGGCGCCTCAGAGCGGTCGGGTAGGCTGTTTGGCAGTTTCAGCCGGCTGGATTTAGGACCATGCAGACACCAAAGAGCGTGTGGACAGGTTGTGTGAAGGCAAAGCTTCTGAAAGGCACGGTGCTGCTGTCTGCAGCTGCTGTCTCTGTGTGTGTTGCGCTTTTTCTCCAAGTCGTAAAAGCAAGCAGAGCAGAAACTGGCTACTCTTTATTTGACTGATGTAGCTGGCAAGGTAACTGCTGTTTGAATTGACAGAAAAAAAGAAAAAAAATCCCAGTGCTGAGCTAGTAGTGTAACTGAAATGTAACGTTAGCTACAGTAATATTTCATCCCCTCTCGACTGAAGTTCTGTCTGAAGAGAATGAACTAGCTAGCTAGTAGCTACCACAGCCAGTTCAGCTCTAGTCTCTAGCCATCTGTCAGGTAACTGTATCTAACAGCTTTTGTGTGTATGAAATGTTTTGTAGCCTTTTTGTCCTGTTTCAACAGAAGTAAATTAACTTGGCTAGTTTTTGTCAGTTGACGTACCATTACTATTAGAGCTAGTCAAAAGTTGGCTAACATTAGCTAGCTAGCTCACTAACGTTAGCTATTATTTTTGCCTCAATCACACTAGACCTGAATCAAACGATGAAACCAGCAGCCAAACGATTGAAGACGGATATTCTGGCAATGTGAGTTGTTATTAGAGTCAGTATAACAATGTAACGCTATTGATCTATCAGTTTCCCTAGCTAATTCCCTACTGTTCACACTGTCATGGTGTACAGTCAGTACACAATACTATGCTCATCAGACAGCCAGGGAAGACCAGTCTACGGAGCTCAGGTGAATTTTGCAGTATATTATTACAATCAGTGAATGGATACAAAGTTCCATCTTGAGTTGATAGGTAGGCTACAGTCTGGGATCTGGGAATAATGGTCATTTCAATTATTGAACCATTGATGTTACATTGAGCTGTATGAATGGAATATGAATGACAATCCTTCAATATGCTGTAATAGAAATAAGGCCATGCTCATTAGAAAAATAATCGTCCTCCCTTATCTATATGATATAGGCTACTGCACATTACACACAACAGAAAAACATAAAAGCCCATAGACGTAGCTAGCTATATGCTCTCTTGGGTAAATAAATTAAACTAGCTCCAGTAGGCTAATCTTTTTGAGTGTGAATTGTATTACTGTACTATATTGTACTATACTGTATTATATGGACTGGAATTACGCACATCGTTCAAACCATGATAAAACAGAAGAGAACATGCGATTCAGAAGTATAGGCTAGCGAATTTGATTTTAATTTTGAAATATAATAGGGCCTATTTCTAAAAATAGTAGGCTGACGCATACAGTGAGGGAAAAAAGTATTTGATCCCCTGCTGATTTTGTACGTTTGCCCACTGACAAAGAAATGATCAGTCTATAGGTTTAATGGTAGGTTTATTTGAACAGTGAGAGACAGAATAACAATAAAAAAATCCAGAAAAACGCATGTCAAAAATGTTATAAATTGATTTTTGCATTTTAATGAGGGAAATAAGTATTTGACCCCCTCTCAATCAGAAAGATTTCTGGCTCCCAGGTGTCTTTTATACAGGTACCGAGCTGAGATTAGGAGCACACTCTTAAAGGGAGTACTCTTAAAGGGATCTAATCTCAGTTTGTTACCTGTATAAAAGACACCTGTCCTCAGAAGCAATCAATCAATCAGATTCCAAACTCTCCACCATGGCCAAGACCAAAGAGCTCTCCAAGGATGTCAGGGACAAGATTGTAGACCTACACAAGGCTGGAATGGGCTACAAGACCATCGCCAAGCAGCTTGGTGAGAAGGTGACAACAGTTGGTGCAATTATTCGCAAATGGAAGAAACACAAAATAACTGTCAATCTCCCTCGGCCTGGGGCTCCATGCAAGATCTCACCTCGTGGAGTTGCAATGATCATGAGAACGGTGAGGAATCAGCCCAGAACTACACGGGAGGATCTTGTCAATGATCTCAAGGCAGCTGGGACCATAGTCACCAAGAAAACAATTGGTAACACACTACGCCGTGAAGGACTGAAATCCTGCAGCGCCCGCAAGGTCCCCCTGCTCAAGAAAGCACATATATAGGCCCGTCTGAAGTTTGCCAATGAACATGATTCAGAGGAGAACTGGGTGAAAGTGTTGTGGTCAGATGAGACCAAAATCGAGCTCTTTGGCATCAACTCAACTCGCCGTGTTTGGAGGAGGAGGAATGCTGCCCATGACCCCAAGAACACCATCCTCACCGTCACAGGTTGAACACCAGACGGGCTGCGGCGTTCTGGATGAGTTGTAGGGGTTTAATGGCACAGGCAGGGAGCCCAGCCAACAGCGAGTTGCAGTAATCCAGACGGGAGATGACAAGTGCCTGGATTAGGACCTGTGCCACTTCCTGTGTAAGGCAGGGTCGTACTCTGCGAATGTTGTAGAGCATGAACCTACAGGAGAACGACAGGGTGTTGTCCAGGGTCACGCCAAGGCTCTTTGCACTCTGGGAGGAGGACACAACGGAGTTGTCAACCGTAATGGCGAGATCATGGAACGGGCAGTCCTTCCCCGGGAGGAAGAGCAGCTCCGTCTTGCCGAGGTTCAGCTTGAGGTGGTGATCCGTCATCCACACTGATATGTCTGCCAGACATGCAGAGATGCGATTCGCCACCTGGTTATCAGAAGGGGGAAAGGAGAAGATTCAATGTGTGTCGTCTGCGTAGCAATGATAGGAGAGGCCATGTGAGGATATGACAGCGCCAAGTGACTTGGTGTATAGCGAGAATAGGAGAGGGCCTAGAACTGAGCCCTGGGGGACACCAGTGGTGAGAGCACGTGGTGCGGAGACAGATTCTCGCCACGCCACCTGGTAGGAGCGACCTGTCAGGTAGGACGCAATCCAAGAGTGAACCGCGCCGTAGATGCCCAACTCGGAGAGGGTGGAGAGGAGGATCTGATGGTTCACAGTAGCAAAGGCAGCAGATAGGTCTAGAAGGACGAGAGCAGAGGAGAGAGAGTTAGCTTTAGCAGTGTGGAGAGCCTCCGTGACACAGAGAAGAGCAGTCTCAGTTGAATGACCAGTCTTGAAACCTGACTGGTTTGGATCAAGAAGGTCATTCTGAGAGAGATAGCAAGAGAGTTGGCTAAAGACGGCATGCTCAAGAGTTTTGGAGAGAAAAGAAAGGGATACTGGTCTGTAGTTGTTGACATCGGAGGGATCGAGTGTAGGTTTTTTGAGAAGGGGTGCAACTCTCGCTCTCTTGAAGACGGAAGGGACATAGCCAGCGGTCAAGAATGAGTTGATGAGCGAGGTGAGGTAAGGGAGAAGGTCTCCGGAAATGGTCTGGAGAAGAGAGGAGGGCATAGGGTCAAGCGGGCAGGTTGTTGGGCGGCCGGCCGTCACAAGTCGCAAGATTTCATCTGGAGAGCGAGGGGAGAAAGAAGTCAAAGCATAGGGTAGGGCAGTGTGAGCAGGACCAGCGGTGTCATTTGACTTAACAAACGAGGATCGGATGTCGTCAACCTTCTTTTCAAAATGGTTGACGAAGTCATCCACAGAGAGGGAGGAGGGGGGAGGGGAGGAGGATTTAGCAGGGAGGAGAAGGTGGCAAAGAGCTTCCTAGGGTTAGAGGCAGATGCTTGGAATTTAGAGTGGTAGAAAGTGGCTTTAGCAGCAGAAACAGAGGAAGAAAATGTAGAGAGGAGGGAGTGAAAAGATGCCAGGTCCGCAGGGAGTCTAGTTTTCCTCCATTTCCGCTCGGCTGCCCGGAGCCCTGTTCTGTGAGCTCGCAATGAGTCGTCAAGCTACGGAGCAGAAGGGTAGGACCAAGCCGGCCGGGAGGATAGGGGACATAGAGAGTCAAAGGATGCAGAAAGGGAGGAGAGGAGAGTTGAGGAGGCAGAATCAGGAGTTTGGAGGGAGAAGGATTGATCAGAGGGAAGAGATGATAGGATGGAAGAGGAGAGAGTAGCGGGAGAGAGAGAGCGAAGGTTGCGACGGCGCATTACCATCTGAGTAGGGGCCCGAGTGAGTAGTGTTGGAGGAGAGCGAAAGAGAAAAGGATACAAAGTAGTGGTCGGAGACTTGGAGGGGAGTTGCAGTGAGATTAGTAGAAGAACAGCATCTAGTAAAGATGAGGTCAAGCGTATTGCCTGCCTTGTGAGTAGGGGGGGACGGTGAGAGGGTGAGGTCAAAAGAGGAGAGGAGTGGAAAGAAGGAGGCAGAGAGAAATGAGTCAAAGGTAGACGTAGGGAGGTTAAAGTCACCCAGAACTGTGAGGGGTGAGCCATCCTCAGGAAAGGAACTTATCAAGGCGTCAAGCTCATTGATGAACTCTCCAAGGGAACCTGGAGGGCGATAAATTATAAGGATGTTAAGCTTGAATGGGCTAGTGACTGTGACATCATGGAATTCAAATGAGGAGATAGAAAGATGGGTCAGGGGAGAAGGAGAGAATGTCCACTTGGGAGAGATGAGGATTCCTGTGCCACCACCCCGCTGACCAGATGCTCTCGGGGTATGCGAGAACACATGGTCAGACAAGGAGAGAGCAGTAGGAGTAGCAGTA
Source organism: Coregonus clupeaformis (assembly GCF_020615455.1). Lineage (NCBI taxonomy): Eukaryota > Metazoa > Chordata > Actinopteri > Salmoniformes > Salmonidae > Coregonus > Coregonus clupeaformis. The sequence continues at coordinate 4,376,953 of NC_059216.1, read as the reverse complement.
TTTTCTGTGGTAATCCATGTTTCCGTCAGTGCCAAGAAGTCGAGGGACTGGAGGGTAGCATAGGCTGAGACGAACTCTGCCTTGTTGGCCGCAGAACGGCAGTTCCAGAGGCTGCCAGAGACCTGGAACTCCATGTGGGTCGTGCGTGCAGGGACCACCAGGTTAGAGTGGCAGCAGCCACGAGGTGTGAGGCGTTTGTATAGCCTGTGCGGAGAAGAGAGAACAGGGATAGACAGACGCATAGTTTACAGGCTACAGAAAATGGCTACAATAATGCAAAGGAGATCGGAATGAAATGAACTAAACATCTGGGAAAGCGAGAGAGCGGGGCCTCCCTCACTTACGTTTCACCGAAACACTCAAATATAACTCTCCCAACTTCCACTTTAGAAATTATAATTGTTGTAATCTACAGCGGTTCAATGTTTTCTAGGAATAGACTAACTTAGTTTATTCAGGAAGCTAACTTGGTACAGTATTCTTCCGTGAAAACCGTCCAGGGCACCGAATCCTATGACGCCATAGCCAACTAGCATGCCAGGCTCCAATAACACGGTTTAGCACCAGTACACAGTTACAACAAACCACCAGTGTGTTAACACGCCAAGCAGATCTTTCGTGTCCGTGTCTAACGTTGTGTAAAGTTTTGGGTTAGTTTTGACAGTTTGAGTTAGTCCGTCGTCAACTTATTCAGCCAGTTAGTTAGCTAGAATAGTTAGCATACTAGCTAGCCATTGCTCACTGCCAACGAAAAAAACCCTCCTCCCATGGCACGAACATAGAGAGAGCCAAGCTAACGTTAACTAGTCACCCATGTCCCAAATTCCCTTGAACGACTCTGGTTACCAGTATGTAAAAACAAAACACAAATGTAGGTTATAACTTACCCTTAGTAGCTACTGTTAGCCAGTTAAGTGCAAAGCTAGCCACTGAATCGATTCAGCCAGTTCGCGTCTGTTCGCTAGGTCGTTCCAGCTATTGTCTAGTTAGCTATCCAGGTAGCAACAAGCTAGCTACATTTCGAGTACAGTAGCTACTGACTAACCTTAGTTAACCTCTGGGGGCTATTGGCCGTTTGAAAGGAAAATACCTTTTTCATTATGCATCTCTCTTTGACCGCCCCCCTCACTCCCCACCCTCTCCCCTCCCCTCGTTGTCCTTATCTTCATCCTAATGATATCCTTGAATAATATTGGACTATAATTAGATGCAGGCTTTCACTTCTCTTCACAAAGATTGAATGGTTATTGGTCTGAATAAATAACTGCTATAGACCGCCATCGTGCGTAGTCTAGCTTTTCCTGCATGGGACTCCAAGAGCTAAGGAGCGTTTTTTTAAGGAGGCCAGCACAGCAAAGCTGCTTACGTATTGCGCAAGAGACAGAGGCTATAAGTTAGAAGCTTATTATGTACAATCTATCATTAATTAGCTAAATACAGTGGGGAGAACAAGTATTTGATACACTGCCGATTTTGCAGGTTTTCCTACTTACAAAGCATGTAGAGGTCTGTAATTTTTATCATAGATACAGTGGGGAAAAAAAGTATTTAGTCAGCCACCAATTGTGCAAGTTCTCCCACTTAAAAAGATGAGAGAGGCCTTTAATTTTCATCATAGGTACACGTCAACTATGACAGACAAAATAAGAAAAAAAATTCCAGAAAATCACATTGTAGGATTTTTTATGAATTTATTTGCAAATTATGGTGGAAAATAAGTATTTGGTCAATAACAAAAGTTTCTCAATACTTTGTTATATACCGTTTGTTGGCAATGACACAGGTCAAACGTTTTCTGTAAGTCTTCACAAGGTTTTCACACACTATTTTGGCCCATTCCTCCATGCAGATCTCCTCTAGAGCAGTGATGTTTTGGGGCTGTCGCTGGGCAACACGGACTTTCAACTCCCTCAAAGATTTTCTATGGGGTTGAGATCTGGAGACTGGCTAGGCCACTCCAGGACCTTGAAATGCTTCTTACGAAGCCACTCCTTCGTTGCCCGGGCAGTGTGTTTGGGATTATTGTCATGCTGAAAGACCCAGCCACGTTTCATCTTCAATGCCCTTGCTGATGGAAGGAGATTTTCACTCAAAATCTCACGATACATGGCCCCATTCATTCTTTCCTTTACACGGATCAGTCGTCCTGGTCCCTTTGCAGAAAAACAGCCCCAAAGCATGATGTTTACACCCCCATGCTTCACAGTAGGTATGGTGTTCTTTGGATGCAACTCAGCATTCTTTGTCCTCCAAACACGACGAGTTGAGTTTTTACCAAAAAGTTATATTTTGGTTTCATCTGACTATATGACATTCTCCCAATCCTCTTCTGGATCATCCAAATTCACTCTAGCAAACTTCAGACGGGCCTGGACATGTACTGGCTTAAGCAGGGGGACACGTCTGGAACTGCAGGATTTGAGTCCCTGGCGGCGTAGTGTGTTACTGATGGTAGGCTTTGTTACTTTGGTCCCAGCTCTCTGCAGGTCATTCACTAGGTCCCCCTGTGTGGTTCTGGGATTTTTGCTCACCGTTCTTGTGATCATTTTGACCCCACGGGGTGAGATCTTGCGTGGAGCCCCAGATCGAGGGAGATTATCAGTGGACTTGTATGTCTTCCATTTCCTAATAATTGCTCCCACAGTTGATTTCTTCAAACCAAGCTGCTCACCTATTGCAGATTCAGTCTTCCCAGCCTGGTGCAGGTCTACAATTTTGTTTCTGGTGTCCTTTGACAGCTCTTTGGTCTTGGCCATAGTGGAGTTTGGAGTGTGACTGTTTGAGGTTGTGGACAGGTGTCTTTTATACTGATAACAAGTTCAAACAGGTGCTATTAATACAGGTAACGAGTGGAGGACAGAGGAGCCTCTTAAAGAAGAAGTTACAGGTCTGTGAGAGCCAGAAATCTTGCTTGTTTGTAGGTGACCAAATACTTATTTTCCACCATAATTTGCAAATAAATTCATTAAAAATCCTACAGTGTGATTTTCTGGATTTTTTTTTCTTAATTTGTCTGTCATAGTTGACGTGTACCTATGATGAAAATTACAGGCCTCTCTCATCTTTTTAAGTGGGAGAACTTGCACAATTGGTGGCTGACTAAATACTTTTTTTCCCCACTGTACACTTCAACTGTGAGAGACGGAATCTAAAACAAAAATCCAGAAAATCACATTTTATGATTTTTAAGTAATTAATTTGCATTTTATTGCATGACATAAGTATTTGATACATCAGAAAAGCAGAACTTAATATTTGGTACAGAAACCTTTGTTTGCAATTACAGAGATCATACGTTTCCTGTAGGTCTTGACCAGGTTTGCACACACTGCAGCAGGGATTTTGGCCCACTCCTCCATACAGACCTTCTCCAGATCCTTCAGGTTTCGGGGCTGTCGCTGGGCAATACAGACTGAGGTAGGTTAGGACATCTATATAAAGGGCTATATATCAATCTAGAACAGGATTATCTATTTTGGATGCAATTTGAATGGAGTTGATGGAGAGAGAGAAAGACTGTGAGAGAGTGCTCACGCGTGCACTGATTTAAAGAAAAGCTATTCGAGTGATAGGCTGTTTTAAAACTCTGCAGCTGCAATAAAAATAAATCTTTACAATTAAAAAACAAGGTGACCCCGAAAGCCAGATGGAGATGGGTAAATTAGACGCGCATTCGGTCTTTATATTACTCTAGCATAGGCTATGCTGCAGCAAGTGTAGGCCTACCTGTCACAAGAAAAAAAGTTACCATGATGAGATGATGGTCTACATGCGTTTTTAACTGCTGCTCCATACTGAGATGGGCTGTCTGTCCCCACCCTGAGTGTTGATTCATCATGCAGAGGCCGTTGTGAAGCCAGATTTATAATTTAACAGTTCCATTTCACGTCATGCTGTTCATAAAAATAATTTGTTATAATTTACAGGTTTCTCGCAGTTATTTATCCCGGGAAAAGGTAGTGGTTCCCGGTAACCGGATTCCCGTTGTGGTAAACAAGACCGAGCTTTTGCTGGTAATGCCGTAGTGAAAAGAAGATCCGCCGACACTGTACTTTGATTATAAAGGTTTATTATAACAAAGAGTTTACAGTGTCCAATTTACAGATACCTGCCGATATCTAGAGAACAGCCCGACCCAATCTGATTAGCTATTTCTTCCCCCTATTGTCCAAGACATGGCATTTATATCATACATGACAGAGCATGACGTGATTCCAACACACCAATCCCTAGTCTTTTTCACGTCTCTCCCCCTATCATCTTTCCATGAACATTAGTAATGCTTTCCAGATGTTTTCAGCAAAGTAGAGTAAAGATCATCTATTACACCATTTTGCCACATCAGCAAAATCTTAGGGCCAAGTTTCCTACTTTTTGCAACGGTCAGCGTTTCTAGACTGTTAAGATACTACATATTCCCCCCTTCGAGACTAATTAAGTCTCGAAAACAAAAAGAATAGGATTATGACAAATAACAATTTTTGTTCTTGAGTAACTTTAACAATAAACCAAAATTTATGGAGATTAAACACATGTTTATATAGACACATTTTTGTATGTAGTGTAAATACATTATTATGGAGTGTAAATAAATTGTCATGGAGTGTAAATGAATTTTCATGGAGTGTAAATGAATTGTCATGGAGTGTAAGAGCGAAAAACCTGTCTGGCAGCTTTCATTCCAAATATCCATCAGTCAGTCAAGACAGGAAAATTCTCTCACGGCCCCTCTGCCCTAGGCGACCACCTAAGTACTCCAGATCAATTCACACATCTTCATGAATACATTTTAAGCTATGATGCAATTGAATACATATGAAAACCCCAGCAAACAAAATACAATCAAAATGTCCACATTCAGGCTGGTCGACCCATCGGACCCTCCTGTGGATTCTCTCTGTCCTTGCCTAGACCCCATATCCCTAAACTTCAACGAAATAAACAAAAACATCTGAGGTCCCCACATGTACCCAACAACAGAAAACATAATTCTTCAAAAATTAATACAGAAAGAATATAACACTGGAATATAGTCCACTACACTTCATCTCCTCCACAGTGTCGTCTTTCAATGCGACGTTGATGATGGAATCGGAACATTTCCACTCCTTCCTTGTTCCACTTCCTCCAGTCCATTCATATTGTCCATGTTTGAGTATTTGAGTCCCTCTACATATTCCCCCATATGCTTCTGGAAGAAAAGAAAATACCAAACAGTATCTTTTGCAAAACAACACATGCAAATTAAAATATCAATGTCAACTAAAATTGATATATAAAATTAGATATAAAATGAATGACATTCCATTTCCCCCCTTTGATTCATATCAAAACACTAAATATCACAATAATATGTAAAGACGTGAAAAATGATCGGATATTTAAAATGGATATCTATCCATCAATACTCCATCTAGCTCTACTTGTTTATCTCCATCCAGTTCAGTAACAGCTAACAACGGCATCTGAGTGTTGTCCCCAGGCATCACAACTCCAACCCATCTCAATATCATAGCCTTCGCAAAAGTCAACAACAGAGTACAAAAACAAAACATCACACACAGCGCTATAAGAGCTGCTACTAAAATCTGAACTATCACTGCTCCCACTGGGCCCAACTGATCTTGCAACCAAGCCTTCGCTGACCATCCAGCTCCTTCGGATTGACCAAACGCATCCCTTATACTCTTCAATGCATCTATAACACTAGTGATATTATCGGAACTATCGGGGATCAAAGTATAACAATCATCTCCCCGTCAGATTCATAGCCACACATAAGCCACCTTGTTTGGCTAAAATATAGTCAAGAGCCATGTCATGTTTCAACAACGTCAGTCTGTGACTTCTCTGAGTATTTGACAGAAGATCAAACCCTCGTATTGTTTCATTTGCAAAACCCTGCAAAGTATAGGTAATATTATCAATGTGATCTGCCAAAAATGTTACACCATACCATGGAAAAAGTCCAAGTCCCCACTTCTCTCCTAGACTTATCCTCCAATGGTAGGACTCCAAACTATTAAATTGTGCCATTTCCCTTTTCACCCTATTTCCAGACCTAGAATCAGATTTAGCAGTGTCCGATGCCTTTCCCTTTTGGATAGTATAGACCTCATATGGAAGTTTCAACGTCGACATGTAACAACATCCTGTCCATCCATAGGGTAAGAATATATATGCTTTATCACCACAAACCCACCAAATATCTCGAAAATTCCCAATAGTCACATTTCCAGGCAAAAGCTGATCTTTTACCATCAAAGTCCTTCTAGTCTTACTAAATGGAACATAAAAAATTACTTTATATGTCTCACCACTAACCTTACGTTCATGCTTATCCAAAGTCATCATATACTCATCACAATCTGATATTCCCATAAACATACCTGGTCCATCATATGTTTTATTTGAACAAAAACAGCTTCTAGCCCTTATTGGTTTCACCTCCAATGCTTCAGGAATCGCTGTTAACTGATTTTCATTCTGATCTAACAAATTGACATAGGGTAATTCATTTAACCAAGAGCAATTAAACTTAGGCCTAAACAAATGTCTCGACAATGACATCATCATATCTGTTACTGATTGTTGCTGATACAACAACCATGATAAAGCATAAGATTGACACGCGGTTGATAGAGGTTGAGCCACTGTCTCTAAGATTGAACCCCACGTGCCTGGTGATGGAATTCTCAGCAGACATGGACCCTCAAGATTCCTCACTGATCTTACAGAATGAGTTAACTGCTGGAACCATAGATTCCTACCTGCCCATCCATCTTTAATTTGCAAAACAGAAGAGTCAAATCCATATGCCTTCCATTTAGTTTCTCTCTTCCCTAACGAGCGGTATTGATCAGATATATGTTCTTGTCTTCCATCAAAATCCAAGAACTCATCCTGTACCCCCGGGATAGTATTCTCCACTATTTCAGATGAATGTACATGATTCGCTGCTACCATCTGTTCTCCTATTTCAACACTATCCTTACTACCATTTACAGCACTCTCCATCTGTATCACAGACTTCTGAGTCACGTTTACTACATCCTTTAGTTTCAGGAAAGTTGTTGTTGGTGTCTGTGTCACATTTCCGGGGCTTGTTATCGCTGTTGTAACATTCATTTCTTCCAAAGTTATTGTTAAAATAGTGGCTTTAGTTGATGTATTAACACTTTTGATTAGGTCCAGTGGCAAAGTTACAGATGTCCTCTGTGTATTATTTATTGTTGGAGTAGCTACTGTAGTATGCTGCTCCTGAACTCCTTTGGTAACTGTGGAAACTTCAACAGACTTTAAAGTTTCTATCATAAGCGTCACCTTACGGGTTACATAGCCTTCTAACCAGTAATTCTTAACCGGAACAAATTTGAATGCTGGCTCTAAATAAGTACAAGTATATTCTCCCTGATCTTCCCATGTAATATTACGCAAAATGAGTGAGCAATCACTCATAACCCTTTTCCATTTCATATCGTTGTACAAAATATACTTCCTTTGGCTAGGTGGCACAGCTTCTACTTCTAGTCCTGATAACAACAATTCTTCTCCATAATTATCTCTCCACGTGGGAGGAATATCACCACCCCCACTCTGTCTCTCACATCTACAAGGAAGATGAGCTGTACCACCCATCCTAGCCCTAATGACAATATTTTTGTCTAAAATTGGTGTTGGAACGAGTTTCTGAGGCGCCATTGTAATGAAATGTGATACATTTATAGCTTTAACAGCTGTCAATGTTGAAAGAGTTGAATTGCTTCTTACTGTTGTTGCATTAGGTTGGAGTGTTGATGTAATAGTTGTGGATTCATCTATTTTCCCTATACCTTGGAGCTCTTTACTTATACTTCCCTCTATCACCACTAGTGTCACTACATTAACTCTTAGTCCCGACTCTAATCCCTCACTTTCAAACTGTGGATTATAAAAAATACATTTATAATCACCTTGATCCTCCTGCTGGGAATTGTACACATAGAGAGTACAATCACCCTCAATCTTCATTCTTCTCTTATCATTCAGCAACGCATACTTTCTCAATGCAACTGCTCCTAATAGATCTAAACTCCTGCCATGGTTGTCTTCCCACTGAACTCTAAATTTCCCTTCACCACTGTTCTCTCTCGTGCACTGGCATGGAAGCTGAGCTGACTTTCCTAGGGTTACTTCTACCCTAGTTTTCGTAACGTTTTGGTCTGACTTTTCTCCTAGCTGGTCTGGGCCTACTTTGTCTAACTGAATCATCAGCTTCTCCTGTAACAGAGTTGCCCTTGGTGATCTCCGTGGTTTCACAGTCCACTGAAGTATTCCCTGTTGTGTCTGGGACGTATTGAAAGTCAAAGTCCCCAAATCTCTTTTCCTTCCCATCCATTGCAGAGTCATCTCTGGCATCATCAGAAGTGTACACATTATCATCAATATTGTCCACAACATGAACAATCTCTCCTTCTGGGTGTTGACTCTGGATATTGTCAGGCATCTCTCCTTCCACCTGTTCTTCCCTATCGTCATCCTGCTCTCTTGAGCCTTCAACATCCTGTCTCTCTATGCGTGGCACCACTTCTCCAGGCGCTTTAACGCAATGTGACAAATGATACCACGTTGGAGATCCTTTAACCTGCACAGCTGTTCCAGTACTACGAACAACTTCAAATGGTCCCTCACGACGTTCGTTATACCACTTCCTTCTAAATACCTTCACGAACACCTTGTCCCCCGGTTGCACTGTACTCCTTTTTTTGCTCATCAAGCCTCTCCTGCACCTCTTCTTTTCTTTGCCTGTCAGAAACATACGTGGACAGCTTTTTATGAAAATTGGCCATATATGTAACGTATGCTCTCATTTCATCTTCCAGGAGAGCCAAGCTTGGACCCTTTCCGCTTGTTCGCAAACAAGGCGTAGGCATCCTTCTTCCTGTGACCAGTTCATGGGGTGTCATACGTAGATCACGCAACTCACTTGAGCGACACACCATTAATGCTAAAGGAAGCGCCGCTATCCAGTTTAGACCCGTATGCTGGCAAATTTTGATAATGCGATTTTTCAAGACACCGTTCATTCTTTCACAAATCCCTTGACTTTGTGGGTGATAAACTGCTCCTAGACGTTGCTTAATTCCCAATTTTTGCAACGTCAATTTCACTGATTTATCCACAAATTCTTTCCCATTGTCTGAGGATATTCGGTCGGGAAATCCCCACCTGCTTATGACTTCTTTGCACAAGAACTTAGCAACCGACTGAGCATCTTTTCGCTTGGTTGGACAGGCCTCCGGCCATCGTGAAAATCTGTCAACAACCACCAACATGTACCTTTTCCCATCAACTGGTTTTATCATATCAACAAAGTCGATAACCAACTCACGCATAGGACCTCTCGGTGTAGGAATGTGGCCAGGAAGAACAGTCACACCCCGGCGAACATTGTTTTTCAGACAAATTGTGCACCTGCCTATGACATAGTCAACTTGTTCAAGCAAATATGGTGCCCAACAACCATACTCCTTTGTGATCTTTCTTTTAACCTCCCCCCTTGCAACATGAGCTAACCCATGTGCTTCCTGAATCATCAGACCTAATAGGTCTGGAGGCGCTACTATCAACCCCTCATGGTTTCTCCACAGACCAGTAGCATCTTTGACGGCACCTCGGTCAAGCCATAACTGTTTGTCGATCGTAGAAGCAGCTTCCTGCATCAAAATCACATCCTTAAGCGTAATTTTGTCTTCCAAGTCCACTGCATGAGTGACCAGAAAAACTTTGCCCAATTTGTCCGCTCCTGTGATGGCTTTTGCAGCTTCATCAGCAGCTTTGTTCCCTTGTGTAACTTTCGACACATCTGTCCTATGAGCTGCACACTTAGCTATCGCTATCTCTGTAGGCTTCATCATAGCGTGTAACAGTTTCATTATTTGCGCATGATGTTGTATCGGAGAACCATCCGTTTTCTTAAACCCTCGACCTTTCCACACTGCTCCGAACAGATGACATACACTATGTGCATATGCTGAATCAGTGTATATCGTCACTCGCTTTCCTTCTGCTAACAAACATGCTTCTGTTAGCCCCACAAGTTCAGCAAGTTGTGCAGACGCAGGCTGTGGTATTACTTCAGCCTTCTCGACGACAAATCCAGTTCCTTGGGCTTTGACTACTGCATAGCCAGCGCACAATTTGTCTCCCACACGATAACAAGACCCATCAGTCCAATACTCCAGGTCTGCTTCACGTAATGGAAAGGCTTGCAAATCTGATCGAAGCCTTGAGTATTTCTCTGCTTCCTGGACACAATCATGTGGTTCACCATCCTCTGAAGTTGGCAAATTCTCGGCTGGATTCACCGTATCACACCTTACTAGGGTGACATCTTCCTGCTCTAAGAGCCTGTGATAGTCTCTGAGCCTAGGCATAGTCAATGTATATTTCCCAAAGTTCAGAAGATTTCTGAGACTATGATGGGTAAGAATTGTTACTGGGTAACCCATTGTAACGGATGATGCTTTGTTATACATTGAATATACTCCCACCATTGCTCTGTAGCACAGTGGTAGTCCTAGTTCTACTTCTGAATAGGCAGTAGAGTAGTAGGAAATAGGCTGAGGATTCGTCCCTGTGCCTGTCGGCTGACAAAGAACTGCACATGCATATTTACCTCCAGTAGAAGTAGACACATATAGCAAAAAATTCTTAGAGTAGTCTGGTAATGTGAGTGCAGGTGCCTCCTGCAACCTCTGTTTGATCGTTTCAAATGCCACAAGGCCTTCCTGTGTCCAGGAAAGATTGCTATGGAGTTGACCATTTCCAGTATCCTTTACCATAGCTCTCAAAGGTCCTGTCAAACTAGCATAGCTCTCAACCCAAGCTGAAGAATATCCAGCAATACCAAGAAATGTCATCATCTCTCTGACAGTTCTAGGCTTCGAGCCTTACGAATAGCTTCCAATTGACTATCCGAAATGCTTCGATTTCCGTGCGTTATTGTCTGACCCAAATAGACAACCTTCTCCTGGCAATATTGCAACTTTTTCTGTGAAACCTTATGTCCCTTTTCTGCCAATACCTGTAGCAATTTAATTGAGTCTCTATGACATGTTTCCTTATCCTGTGAGCAGACAATTATATCATCTACATACTGAATGACAGTGCTTTGCAATATCTGATCTATCCCTACCAAATCTTCCTTCAATACTTTATTGAAGATGTGCGGGCTGTGCCGAAAACCCTGTGGTAAACGATTGTACTCATAGAACTGTCCCTTATATGTGAACCCAAATAAACCCTGACTCTCTACACTAAGTGGAACACTAAAAAATGCACCACATAAGTCTAACACCGTAAAATGTGTCGCATCAGGAGGAATTTGGGCTAACAAAGTATGCGGGTCTGGCACTTCCGCTGGAAAGTCAGTTACTACCTCATTCACTGCTCTCAAGTCATGAACCACCACGATAAGTTCCATCTGGTTTTTTCACAGGTAACAAAGGTGTGTTACTCTGAGGCTTTTTGTTGTCCTTAAAACAGTTGCTTTCGAAAGTCCTTCAATTTGTGGTTCGATCCCTTGGATTGCTTCATCTTTCAATGGATACTGATTCTTCCAAGGAGGTCTGGCTCCTGGTCGAAGTTCAACTTTCACCGGTTGGGCTGATTTCACAAGTCCAATATCGGTACTGTGTTGAGACCACAGAAATTCTGGAACTTGTTGCAACATCTCCTCTTTCATAGGGTCTGAATCCATCTTCACACTGCAAATAGATTCGTGTGTTATCCGTACAGCTTGTGGCTCTCCTTGTCCTTGAGCCGAAATCATGATTTTGAGAAATCGATGATCTTCAGTCCTCCAGATCGCCAAATTCTCTTTCATCGGTATGAAAACAGCTTTCTCTGCTTCTGTCATCATTTCTCCTATTTGCTTCTGCTCATAGCCTTCAGAAACCAACAAGGTCACATGTGGCACACTCTTCTCAATCTCAAATTCTTTATCCAGATAATCGTCTGTGTTTATCTTCATAGCTGCTCCTTGTGGTCCTAAAATTATGCAACATGAGGTAAGTTGAACTTTCTTTGGTTGACGACTCAGCCATTCCTCTGAGTCCGATTGGGCAGCATTCTTGAAATACTTGAGCGTACAATGAGATGGATATTCCGGAAGCCTCGCATCTGGCATGTTTGTCACAATGAATTTCTCCCATATCTTAGCCTGCTTCAAAAAATCTTCACTGAGATTTCCAATCCAGAATACTGAAGAAGAATCCATCTCAGTCGTCATCGACAATTGGTAAACATTTTCCTTTGGCATCTCTACCAGACAGCCGTCTGGTGTACATTTTATTGTACAGTTCAATTTACACAATGCATCTCTTCCCAACAATGCAATAGGTGTATGTTCTGATACTAGTATGGGTATTGTAATTTTCTGATTTTCATAGCAGAGCTCAATTGGTTCCGTAAGAGGAATCAGCTGTTTCACTCCCTCAAATCCGATTGTCCTAATTAGTTGATTGGACATAGGGAGATGTGTAGCATCTTCAGGCCGAACACAGGTAAAAGCAGCTCCGCTATCCGCCATCACTTCCAATGGTCGTTTGTTTACTTTCACCTCAATTGTTGGATCTTTTTCCGGTCCTGATGCTACCAGCTGACACCCCCCTTTCGGATCTTCTGGGCACCTCTAGAATCCTTGCTCCGGGCCCCTATAAGGGTTCACCGGTCCTCCAGATGATCTTGACTGGCTCCTGTATCTTCCTCTGAAATTCCCTCTGGTGTTTCCTTCTGGCCCATTACACTCACGGGCAAAATGACCAACCTGTCCACAATTATAACACACTTCTGAAGATTGCTGGAAGTGTGGCTTGAATCTTCCTCCTCTTCCTCTTCCTGAACCTTCTCGTCCTCTTCCTCTCCAATTCTGTCTCTGTCCAGAAACTGGCTGTGGATATGAAACAACTGGTACCGCTATTGGTGTCTGATACAATTGTGGTTGGAACTGGTTTGGTTGAAGCTGTGGCAGTGATTGTTGATTTGGTTTACCCTGATTCTGCATCACCAGAGCTTGTTTTTTCTCCTTCTTATTCTCCACCAATTGTATTTGATTGAGTTTTCTGAGAGTTTCTTGGTCCTGTTCTTTCTGGTTGTGTTCCTTTTTCCGGTACAGATCCACTTGATGGGCTATATGATCTGTATAGACACCTTTTGTCATGCTCCCAAGTCCAACCACTTCTGCCAGTTTGCTCCTTACCGGTAAGGGCAGTCCCATCTGTAGTTTAGCTCTCAAGATTGACTGCTCAATTTGACTCACATCTGGATCATTTCCGGTAATATTTCTCCACACTTGATGAACTCTTGACACGTAGGCTCTCGGATTTTCTTGTTGTCCTAGTGGGTCAATCAGAATGTTGTCAGGATGCACATTGGTTGGAAACGTATCCTTCAGTGCTCTCCACAGCCGATTCCTGCTTGCAGCCAACAATTCAGGATCATTCACAGCAGTTCCCACGTATCTATGAAGTCCAGCTCTCTGAAAAATTTCTTCCATGCCTGGAATCCCAAGGAGATTAGCCAAAAGTCTCTTAATGTCTCCTATGGCAGACTGTGTTCCCACCGTAATTTCTTCCAACTTTGAAATCCAAGGATATGCTCCATCTTGAAGAGTAGGCAGCTTCTCAAGTATATCTGACATATCGGTATTCTGCAAAGGCTTATATTCTAGGTTTTGTCCTCGAATGATCACCGGCATAATTTTCTTACTAGTGCCATCTTTCCTTGGCCTCAATGTATATCTCTTCTCAGATTCTTGGGATTCTTTCCTCAGCAGCTTCTTCTCCTTTGTCTTCAGCTTCTTGAGTCGTTCTTCCAGTTCTTTTACTTCTTCTAAGTTATTGGCCTTATACAGGTATGATACGCATCGGTCTATATCTCTTTCTATTTCTTCTGTGTTAGTCATTGGAGGATAAAATCCTCTTGAATATGAAGCACCTTTAGTCTCCAAATCTTCATCGCTGTCTCCATCTTCATTTTCACCAGCGCTTGAATCGCTTGTATTCTTCTTCTTCCAACTTCCATCACCCCTTCTTTCCGCTCTGGCCAACCTCTGTCTGATGACAGGGTCATATCCACCCATGATCTCTTCTGAATCACTCTGAATCATCATCATCATCATCATCATCATCAAGTTCCATCCTCCTTGATCTCACTCTACCCTTAGTCTCCAGACGTCTCGTTGTCTTCCTGCCTTTGGAGTTTGGATTCATCTTTATGGTCGTTTCTGCTTGTCCTCTCTCTATTATTCGTTCATCCTCATCTCTGATGCAATAGTCACCTTCCTGAATGATCACTGGAAGCTGAGGATAAACGTCCTTAAACTTGGCTTCTTTCTCATAAGGTGGGGGTGTTTTTGCTGAATCCATATATGAGAAAGGTGTATTGACTTCTGCAATCAGTTTTTCTGTCACCTTCACCTCTTTTGCCATTTTCTCTGTACCTCTGTCTCTCCTGTCTTTTGTATCTTTTATCAGTTTTTGTCCTTCATTTTCAAACAACTTAAGAACATCCAGCTCTCTTTGTCTTTTTTCTTTGCGAAGTTTTCCCTTCTTCCCCTTCTTTTGTTCTGCCTTATACGTGGATACAAGCACTTGCGTTATCTTGATGACGTCTGGGTTAAGAGTGCCTTCCAATGGCCATGGTTGTTCAATGTCAGGCCAACGTTTATTCCATTTTTCAGATAATTTTGCTATACCATTAACTAGAGGATTACTATTCTGTACTACATGAAGAGGAGTAATTGCTTTTGTAGTTTTGATGTCCTTTTTCCCCATTGTAATGACTATGTTATGTGTTTCCCTCTTGTTTCCCTCTCTTTTTTTTTTTTTTTTGTTATTAAAAAAAAATTAATCTATTAATCCAATCAATCAATTAACCAAATCAATCAATCAATCAATCAATAACAATCAATCAACGAATGAACCAATCAATCAATCAATCAACAAATTAAATAAATAAATAAATCAACTAATCTAATCAATCAATCAATCAATCAACTATTAATCAAATCAATCAATCAACCAATCCAATCAATCAACTAATCAATCAAATCAATCAATCAATTAATCCAATCAATCAACCAATCAAATCAATCAATCAACTAATCAAATCAATCAATTAATCAATCAAATCAATCAACCAATCAACTAATCCAATCAATCAACTAATCAATCAAATCAATCAACCAATTAACTAATCCAATCAAGTCAATCAATCAATCACTAATCAAATCAATCAACTAATCAAATCAATAAATCAATCAACTAATCTAATCAATCAATCAATCAATCAATCATTAATCAAATCAATCAATCAATCAAATAAAAAATTCAATCAACTAATTTAATCAATCAATCAATCAATCAATTAATCCAATCAATCAACTAATCAATTAAGTCAATCAATCAATCACTAATCAAATCAATCAATCAATCAATCAATCAAGTCAATCAGCCAATTACTAATCAAATCAATCAATGAACTACTAATCAAATCAATTAATCAATTAATCCAATCAATCAATCAATCAACTAATTAAATCAATATATCAATTAATTAACTCATCAACTAATCAATCAATCAATTCAGTCCAATATGAATTTGTTTGTGAATTTTATTTTACCAAATTATTGATTGGTGGCAGTCTTACCACATCCGATGAGGAAGAGTAAAGGAAAGTAGTCAACTCCAGAGCAATTCAAAAATAAAATACCTGTACCAGCAACACTACCCAATTGCTTAATAAGTACCTAATTACTTTAATTTTACAGAATAATGTTAATGCTGGATTTCCAAGACAACTCTAATCAAAACAAGTCATTGACGGAAACTGTAATGTGCAATTATCAATTACATAAATTCATCAGTCTGTTGCCAAGCTCTTGCGAAATGGTCACAACATGAAACATTCTATGTAAATACAATGTATCAATTATATCCTGTAAGGGAAAGTAGATTTGTGAATAATAACAGCACTGGCCTTGATTTGGACTGGGTTGCCGTCACTGGTGTTAGTTGATGTCAGCCCCTCCTCTCTCTCTCTCTCTCTCTGTCTCCTCCTTCTCGTCTCTCATATGACAGAAAGGCAAAAGAACAAAGAAGAGTTTAGTTTATACTTTTCTCCACATTCACGCTAAGAAATAAGCAAACAGCTTAACCCAGGAATATTATAAATAGCTCAATAACATTTTATTTTATTCATTTATTTTATTATTATTATTTTTAATCCGTTAATATATCTCTCATTCACCAACTCAACCGATTATCAACCAAACAGGTTTACAGTCAAGCAATAGTTAATGCAAGAGAACATTTCACTTGTGTGCAAAATTCCCCCTCCCGTTTTCTTTTTTGTCTGCACTGAAAACGGACTCTCCCAATCAGTTCAGTGCAGGGGAGTGGCTAAACTCATAAATCCTACGCGTGCGCAGTTCAGTCACCAATGTGATTTCAGAGTGGAAGGAGCTATAAACAGACCCGCTGTTGCTCCGTGCTCCCCTCCTATAGACAATAAGACTTAAGACATTAACAGAGCTCACAAATGAACACATAGAAAAACATACAAAAGATGTACAGAGCTCACAAACTGAACACATAGAACATACAAGACATACAATAAGACTTAAGACATTAACAGAGCTCACAAACTGAACACATAGAACATACAAGACATATCCAACTTCGAAGTTTGTTATCACTTATCTGCAGATTTATAGTAATGATGTTATCAAATACAAAACATCTCTATACACTCTTAAAAAGTCCTCCCTGTAGGCTCATGATTAGTTAGTAAACGTTCTCTTTTTTTTATATTTTTTTTTTATAGAGACTCATAAGATTTTAAACTTATTGTCCTTCCAGGGGGCTCATAGTTTATATAGTTTAAGAATTATAAACGTTCTCACAAACAGAGACTCATAAGATGTTTAACCTTAACTGTGTTGTAGGGGCTTCAACTTTTTACTCTAGGGGCTTAACTTTTGAAAACAAAAAAAAATACCTAACACATTTATTTACAAGAGACTAAAATAAAAAAAACCTGGTCCTTAGTATTAGTCGACACACATCTGGAACTCATCAAGCACGCAGCCACACTCACTCTGTTTCACACACACACACGCTGACAGAGAAATGTGCTTTTCCTCCTCTCAGACACACACACACCGGATCCGTACACTCAAGGCATGCCTATCGCCGTTCCTATTTTCTTTTATATTCCTTTTGCTAAATTTCTGCTACCTTCAGTTGTAGACATTCAATGAGAGGTCACGTCGGACATACAATTCGTCAACCATATTCCGAGAGGTAAACATACAATTGAATAAATGTCCTAACAACATGCAGTTCCCAGAACTGACTTTGAGAGTTAATCTAATAACTATCAAGATTTATGGCCCATCATATTGATCGCCTTGTGTTTCAAGGGCTTGCTTAAATTAACGGCGCCCTAAAAGTATACTTATTTTATTCCTGGCCTTATTTCTTCATAATTTTCCTGGACACTCTCTCACACACTTTTTTTTTCCAAGCCAAAATATGTGTGCCCAGTGTCAATAATGTCTATAGACTCTCCCCCCTTTCTGCGTTGTTCTCAACGCAAACTAATTTAGAAAATTTAGAACGGAATTCCTATCACACAGCAAAAAGAACCAGCAAAATGCACGCATAAGTAATTTAACGGTACATCTTGAACGCACACACTCTGGACTCACAAAACGACCAACGCCCAATGATTTAGTGATAAAAACTCACCTTAGTTGCCGGCTTCTTGAGAGGTAGTCGTTTTGTAGCCCAGGAATGGAATGCAAAGAAAAGACGTAACACGCCCCAAAAATAATAAAAATTAAAACTACCTCGTCGCCATTAAATGTGGTAAACAAGACCGAGCTTTTGCTGGTAATGCCGTAGTGAAAAGAAGATCCGCCGACACTGTACTTTGATTATAAAGGTTTATTATAACAAAGAGTTTACAGTGTCCAATTTACAGATACCTGCCGATATCTAGAGAACAGCCCGACCCAATCTGATTAGCT